>NC_142012.1:105286760-105526760 GCF_049901735.1 Notechis scutatus
GTATCACCAGTGTTTATTAACATTTTCTATACTGTTAGGTTGTTGAATCACATCTTTCTCAACCCTAATCAAATATTTCTGAAGTCCTCTTGGTCTCTTAAAATCATCAGATGCTTTCGTTTAGGTACTGATAACTATTTACACTTGATTTATTTTAATGAAATAAAATCAGACTTGGTATCCAGAGGTAAGTTTCTGCCCTGTCACTTTCTCCCAGATCAACCTACCTGACAGGCCTGTTGCTGGGGATAAAAACTGGAAGGACTGCTTTCTGTTTTGTTTTAAGATCACAGAATAAATGCAGAATATAAATCTAATAAATAATATGAGCCTTGCAATTCACATGTGTATGGGGAAGAGGTACACAGAATGCTGATATTCAAAGTGACAGCCACACATGTACTTCAAGCCCATGGCAGCTTCTAATGGAATTTGCTTTTGATATCATCATCTTGGTGTAGGGTTTCCTGCCTAAGCAGCGGGTTGGACTTGAAGATCTCCAAGGTCCCTTCCAACTCTGTTATTCTATTCTATTCTATTCTATTCTATTCTATTCTATTCTATTCTATTCTATTCTATTCTATTCTATTCTATTCTATTCTATTCCATTCCATTCCATTCCATTCTATTCTAAGGGCAGATACATCCTATGAAAGCCAGATGATAATTTATTATAGGACACAGCCCCGTTTTTCACCATTCATTTCCATTATGTAGCCAGTGGCACTCACTGTTTTGGAGAAGCAGCATCAGACTGACATCAGCACAAAATAAACGACTGATATATCAATTCTAGGGCCTTTTTTTCTTTTAGTTAAACATTGATACATTTATTTGCAAATTGAAAAGTGCATTTTATGGACAATGTGAGTAAAATATATGTTTCTTAAATACACCAAGGGCCCAAAGTAAAATGAAGTGTTTTCTAGAGAGAATCTTGATGCGTCCTGTGCCAGTAGCTTTAACTTATTAAAACCAAACTGTTCCTAATTAGATCCTTGTACAACCAGACCTCTAGTGAGGTCAGGTGTGGTTCTCAGGGAGAAATTTCAAATCCTATCCTGATTAAGAATGGAGTAAGGCAGGGTTGTGTTCTGGCTCCTCTTTTGTTAATTTATTCTTATCTGACTTGGCCTTTCACATTGGATGTATTGAGTCCCACGCTCCAAAGTTGTCAACTATGAAGATCCCGCTTCTCCTTTATGCTGACAATGAGGCCCTCCTTTCATTGTCAAGGCCAGGTCTGAAAAGATTACTTTCTGCATTTGGATCTTACTGTGCTGAGAACCACTTGTCCATTAATTATGACAAATCCAAAGTATTGGTGTTATCTAGCTCGGAAATTGTATAACTGGGCTATCAATGGTAATGCTGTTAAGCAGGTTTTCCATTTTAACTATTTAGGTATTCAATTTCAAAAGACCGATGCTTGGACTAGACATCGAATCCAGGTGCTGAATTCGGCCTCCTGTAGTCACCAGAAGATTTTAAGATTTTTTTATACCCAAGGAGGCCAGTTTATTCCTTCTGCTCTGCATATTTACAAAGCCAAAACTTTGGCTCAAACTCTTTATGGAATTCCCATATGAATACTGGGCTTCAAGGATTGTATTGAAAGAACCCAGGCTGTCTTTCTTAGAAAACTTCTGGGTCTTCCTCCTTGTGTTGGTTTTGCTCCGATGTACCTGGAACTGGGCACTCGATCAGTTGAATGTATGGCATGGATTAACACCTTTAAATGGTGGTTTTGGGTTCTCTTTCTGGCAGTTCCTGGTAGCTAACTCTCCTGGTGTTTGCTGACTCTCATATTTCTTGTTGGGAGAGGGAGCTGATGAAGAAATTACACCTGCTAGGTTTTACGAGGGATGCCCTGGGAGATCATGGCCTTAAGGATGCCCAATTTAGGGGAGTCCAACGGCTTATGGACATTGACTTGCAATATCTATGAGCCAGAGCTAACAAAACTTGCTCCCCTCTGATCTTCAGCCAATTTAATAATTATGGACTGAGGATGGCTTCCTATTTTTACACTCTAACCATTCCCAAGTATAGAAGAGCTTTCTCCCTAGCTCGCTTTAATGTCTTGCCCTCTGCACTACTGGATGGGCGATTTAAGAGGCTCCCGATTAACGAGCGGCTATGCCCCTGTGAGAAGATCTGAGGTTGAAACTGTGGAGCGTGTCCTTTTATATTGCCCTATGTATAACGCAGGCAGATCTAAGTTACTGTCTCTCCTTGAAACAGACCTTTCTAGACCCAATGTTAGTAATTTGTTCTTATATTGTCTAGGGCAGGGGTCCCCAACCACCGGTCCCAGGACCGGTACTGGTCCAGCGAACAAGTCCTACCGGGCCGCTGGTTGCTGGGCACCGCCATCTTTTTGATGAAAAAGTGCTTCCGGTGAGCTTTTCCGGTGAAAGCTCACCGGAAGCACTTTTCATCAAAAGATGGCGGCGCTTAGCGCTCGGTGAGCTTTCCGGGTAGAAAGCCATTTCTACCGAAAAGCTCACCGAAGCGTGGCGCCACCATCTTTTTTGATAAAAAGTGCTTCCGGTGAGGTCACCGGACGCACTTTTCATCAAAAAGATGGCAGCACCCAGCTGATGCCGGTACCGGCCGGCGGCGCCCAGCTGATGCCGGTACCGGGCCACGACATAAAAAAGGTTGGGGATCACTGGTCTAGGGGATGGCTCCTCATACATCACTTCTCAGGTTTCCAAAAAATTTTTAAGAGCTGCAACCATCAGAGGAAAACACTGTAATTCCCCTGAGCCAAGTTTTTGATGACTACTACTACTACTACTACACACAATAATAATAATAATAATAATAATAATAATTATTATTATTATTATTATTATTATTATTATTATTATTATTATTATTATTATTATTATTATTATTATTATTATTATTGTTGTTTGTTGTTGTTGTTGTTATTATTATTATTACCAAACAGGCTTAAGTTAAGGCATATTTAGATATGTAGGTATTGTGACTGAATTCCCAGATGTATATTCATCACTTGTGATATCTTCCATTTAGACCAAAGGGTTAAATTAGATATGATGATGACGGTACCTTTCCTGAACTGCTTCATTTCATTGTTGGGGTGATTAGGATATCACCCATACTAGTGGATGATTTCAATCTTTCTTTCTGGAGTTGGTGGCAGCTTAGTATTTCATAGTTTGTTTCAGGTCCCTATAATCTATGTAACAGGCCACACTTTGATCTGTGTTTTTTTTTTAACTTGAGAGCAGCTGTGCTTTGGTACTGAAGAGCATCTCCAAGACGACTTTTCTGAGTTTTGACTGATGCCTCCGTCCTTTCTAGATTTGGATATGGTGGAGCCAGTCCATTATTCCTTGTCTCTTCTTATTCAGAATCGTATAATGTTGTCTACATCTGTGCCTTTGTTTATGGTTGAGTCGATTATTATTACATTCTTCTGTTCCTATAAGAGCTGTATTGGTTTCTGCTTTGTTTCCAAGTACAATTCATGGTTCTGGCAATTATGTATAATGCAATGCCCTACAGGCCTTCAAGACCCTCTATTCCAAGTAGAATCCACAATGAACAGAAAATGCGGGGAGGGGGGTCATCCACATCGATGGAATAGCTTGCCCTCAAGGTCAAAATGGTTCCTTCCCCCACAGCCTTCCAGAATGGTTTGTCCTGGATGTGTTAGAAGGCTTGGGAGAGTGACTGCTACTGTAAAATCAGTATTACCACTATGACTGCTGGCTTAATTTATACCAGGTTATTATTTTGATTAATGGAGCTTGTGTTATGTTATTCATGGAGGAGGTATTATGTTATTAGGTTAGTTATATGTGTTGGTCTTATATCAGTTTTGATGTTGTATTTATATCATATCACATGCAATGCATGGCAACTAATTTGGTGTAGTGGTTAAAGGAATTGGACTACATGGTAAATTTTAGTCCTGCCCTAGGCCTGAATACAGTTGGGTGACTTTCAGCCAGTCACTCTCTCCTTAGAAAGAAAGCAATGGAAAACCACTTTGGAAAAATTTGGCAGCAAAATCTTTGCAGACTTGCCATTTGATTTGGACAGCCATCCCCACCCTTCACAAAAGCAACCTTGTGCCTATTTTTCTGTTCTGAATGCATTGTATGCAAACCATTTACAATTCAGTGCACACTTGGACAGAAACAATGTAGAATAATTAATAACAATATTCTAGAGACATATATATCTTTCACAAGCTTCCGACCAAAGACCTTTATATGGAGTTGATGTAAATGCAACTCTGCCTTTGGTGTAGGAGTTGTGTAATACTGTCCTTTTCCTTCAGGGCTGCATGAGGGGGAGAAGATCCACATCCAACCTCTGGCCCTACAGTTGGCCATGAATACATGGTATCAGGAAAACTACATGGATGCAGTTACCTAGAAACCCCAACTTGAAGGCATTTTAATATTTTCTTAACATGATTTAAACCTAGCAAAGAAGATCACACACACTGCCCAGTTTTCAGAAGCAGGGAGTAATATAGTATTGGTACTATACTTTAACATGCATAGGATTGTATCTGAAATATATTGCATTACCTAAGTTTATTCGCAACACAAAGATATAAACATGGGACAGATAAGATGTCTGTATATCTCTGGGATGGAGATAAAAATGATAATATATAAACACACACACACACATGTATGTATATGTGTGTGTGTGTGTATGTGTGTGTGTGTGTGTGTGTGTGTCAAACAATTGTTTATTTCTGTAAGACTGGATCGTTTTTGTACTTGACCAAAATGAATAGGAAACCTTATATATTGTTAACACAAAGTCTTCTATTAATTCCATACAGCTGAATCTGAAAGAGTAAAAAAATATCCACTGACTTCAAATTTACAAAAATAGGAATGTTTATATATAAATAATAGAATGGTGTGAAAGATAAGGAAAGAGTCCTTGACATGTGTTTATATCACTTTTCATGTTCAAGATGACTAAGAAATTTGAAGGTTGCATTGCTTTGATTTTTACCTTTCTTGTGATTTTACTATTCATAGTATAATATGGACACATGTACTGATTTCTTACTGTAAAATCTCTGCAAGAACACAGTACAAGTCTGAAAAAAGAAAACTAAACATTAAATAGACATGTGGATTTTTCCTCAGTTAAACAGAAATAGGACATCTGCTTTTAAAAATTATCCAACTTTTCTTATATAATTTAGCAGATATGCACAACACAGATTACCAGTCCTACAAAGGACGACAGACTGTCATCCACAAACCAAAAAGTAATATGCCCCACGCTGGGAGGATCATCTTACAAAATCATCTCTCAAGTATGTTGCTAAAGGGCCTGCTGAGATGTGGGAAGAGGGATAGGATTTTATTCATAGCACCAAATACTGCCAACATATTCAGCTTTAGTAGCAGTGTCTAGTTTTCATGACACAAACTGAAGGGTTACCTTGCTAAAGGCAGATTGTGTTTGCCTTTTGAAACCCTGGGATTTTAGCACTAGAACTAAAATGCTGGGAAAGGGAGGGGAGAAAGAAAATGTAATAAACAGAGAGGGTTTGATGCCCAGAATGCAGCTGATTTTGAAGGCTACATCAGCAGTCCTTCTGCAAAGATAGGATTTAGGTCCTACAATTTAAGAAGTACTTATAAGAATGTTAAGAATAAATAGAGACGGAGGAAATGAAGAGGAATCTTGCTTGAAGAAAAAGGCAGCGTTGTGATAAAAAAAAATCTTTAATTTTTAATACATAAAAAAGGTGGAATGTTCCAGGTGAAAAACTGCTTTAGACTATATTCTATGCACCACAATTGAGTAATTTTAGAAATAAAACAGAAGGAAATTCAGGCTAGATATTGAAGGGTGTTTATATAAATGTATGTATGTATGTATAATATATGTATGTATATATGTATATGTATATGTATATGTATATGTATATATGTATATGTACATGTATATGTATATATGTATATGTATATGTATGGTATTCAGCTTTGTTCGGGTATTTTCCCACGTCATTATAGTTGTGCTTTTAAAGTTGTAGCAACGTTTCAGCAGAATCTCATCTGCCATCATCAGGCTTCAGAATGTGTGTGTGTGTGTGTGTAGGTCTAGGTGTGTTCAGGTCTTTTCCTGTGTAAGATTAAGAGTATCTTGGTGATGTTTCGGCAAGGTCCCACTCGCCATCCTCAGGCTGGTGCTTTCGGCTTCATGCCAGTGCAAGCAGTGTGTGATCAGACCTGCCGTCTCTCTATAAATACTGGTGGTGGAGGCTGGTGTGCTGGGCTGGTTGGCTGCACAGAAGCCTGATGATGGCAGATGAGATTCTGCCGAAACGTTGCTACAACTTTAAAAGCACAACTATAATGACGTGGGAAAATACCCGAACAAAGCTGAATACCATACATATACATACATACATACATACACACACACACACACACACACACACACACACACATATATATACATATATATATATATACACACACATACATACATACATACATACATACATACATACATACATACATTTAGCAGTTATTGGTCTTGCCAAGAGGAAAAATCAAACAAACAAACCAATGCAAGACTTGACTCCTATGTTCTGAGTACCAAATCCTTTATGGACTTTCTCTGTTGGGGGTTCTCAATGTTTTCTGAGCTTTAGGGCTCATAGAGGCCACTCAGTCTTCCTGAAAAAGTAAATCTGGCTGATACAAGAAAGCAGCTGCTTTGACTGGAAGTGTGCCCACACTCTAGAAAAAAAAAAGATAAGAGATACATTGAGTTTGGGGGTTAAAAGCAGGTTGTGCAAGGCATTCAGCTATGTGATAAAATATCTTTTTAAAAAATAAAATATGTCATTATATAATTGTCCAATCTTGGGTAGCCATATTATGAGAAGGTCCACAACATTATCTAAAAATTTGGGATCTATTGAACAATAGAAAAGATTGGGAAACTCAATGAAGATGAAGACCAATACTAACAAAAGAACTGGCAAATCTAATTCCACCTTATTGTAATAATGATGATGATGATAAACAGTATGCTTTATCCTGTTTTTTTATTCTTCATTTATTTATATATTACATAAATGCTTTTAAAGGAAGCATTATTTCCAAAATAATTTGTAAATTCAGAAGACCAGAAAGAGAAATATGGCAACGTAAGCATTATTCTTAAGGGCTAAAATTTTTGTTTTACAGTGTTAATTAAGGCCATTATTTTCAGCTTTTGCTATCCATGCAAACTTTATATAATTGTCTTTAAGTCTTACTAAATTTAACTGTTTTTATTTTTATCTTTTTTATCATTTTGTAAGTTGCTCAGAGTCGCTTTATTCCGTGAGATTGGACGCATATAAATTTAATAAATAAAATCAAAACAATGACAACTCCCCCTGCACTTTTGGTTCTTTTGACACATCCACTGTCAATTTCAACAAAATAATATGACTAGAGAAAATGAAAGTCTTCATCTCCTTTTCTTCATATATACAAGGATGAGGAGAGAGGTTAATCAAGAAAACAAAATACCTAAGGTTGCTGATTTATCTATCTATTGTTCAAATGCTAATGCAAAAAATAGACCAGAACATCCAAACTAGCATTTCGGAGAGAAAAGAATCCTGGCAATGGTTTAACGCTGGTCTCTGACACAAAGTAACATGGGGTACATTGATCTTCCACATAAATCTTCCCAGTGTTACACCTTCCAAACAGCTAAAAGCCCCAGGATTGTAACTCAACTGTGCCTTCTGGAATTTAGTTTCCACACAACTGGACTCAGGACATGTATAAAAGTACATGGAATAGGCAGATAGCAGCCCTGCTCCCAAACCTGAAAATAACCGCACAATCTGCTTAGTCAATCCTGAAATCCTAGGAGTAGTTTTATTCAAATGCGTACATTCCACTCAGCCTCTGCATCACAAACAAATAAACCAATTATCCTGTGTCCACATTGCCTGAACCAGCTTTTAATTCTCTCTAAAAGACTGCAGAATTGTAGATTCTGTTCAAGGGGAAACGGAATTTGCCTGCCCCAGCTAGTTTGATGCAGTGGTTAAGAGAGCAGGTTAGAAACTGGGAGACTGGGAGCTCTAGTTCCACTTTAGCATAGAGGCAGCTGAATGACCGTGAGCTAATCATCTTCTCTCAGGTCTCGAAAGGAGGCAATGGAAAACCATTTATGGGGAAAAAATGTGCAAAGAAAACTGCAGTCACCCACTCCCCAAACAGTAAGCTTATATTTAAGTATTATTAGTCACTTTACCCTGTGTTAACTTTGTGTATATAAATTACTGAGGGATAAACAGCGTGTACACACACACACACACAAAGAGAGAGAGGGAGGATGGGGGAGAGAGAGAGGGAGAGAGAGAGAGAGGGAGGATTATTTAAAGTGCAGGTTAATCTTACTGGCTTGCAGAAACAATAGGAACAAGCCGTTAGTTGCAGAAGCATGTGGAGGAGGGAGGTTAATTGGAGCTTTCTGTTGAATTAGCACATATGTAACCAAACAGGTCAGGCCACTATGAAAAGGAAGAGTCTTGCTCTGTTATGTAATTCACCCAGAAACAGGCTTACTCCTGCCTTTCCACCCTTGCTGTCAGCGGCTAACAATGAACCTGCAAATCAGATGTAGTCCAGCGAGAAACATGCCCACAGCTGTCAAATAATAAAGCTCTGAAAAGAGAATTTAAACTACCAGGAACAATAAAAAGAATGATCCTACATGCAACTTCCCTTCCTGCATGGCCACTACTACCTAGCTGAGTTGCCTGAATAAACCTCATGAGATTTAACAGGACACAAAGTGAAGACTTCATTGTTAGTCCAGCTCCCCCTCAGCTGCTAATTATTCAGATATGCAGTTACTGTGGTGACATGAGTTAATTACCATCCTGTAGCAGAAGTTATAATATGGTAAGTCAATTTCCTCACTGTAGCACATGACATTAGCACTGCATGATGTCATGGCTAAGCAGAAGTGGGCTCGTGTCAGTGCTGCGTATTCCACTGTTATTCAACTGCTGTTCTTCCCAATATGATTCACTTTCATTATTTATTAGACTTGTCTCACTACCCCATAGCAACAGTTCGGAATAATGATAGGAATCTGTCAGTGTACAATTGTATTTCTCAAGACAATAACCACCCTTCCTGGAAATGTCAATATGTCAATTGAGGCTAACATATCTCTCAATAAGCCAATATTTCGTGAAGACAAAAACTAAACTAAACAAAAAAAAAAATCATGCATACCAAAACAGAAATTTTATTCCACAAAATTAATTTTGCATAAAAAGATTAAATCTTATTTCATTACTATGTTCACTAAAAGCACACATTTTACGGTATCAGTTGGGTTTAACTTACCTGGATTAGCTATGAATTTTAGAAAGTGACATTTTCACTCAGTTTCACTACCCCTGCAGTGTTTTTGAATGTGACAAGAGTTGCTATGCAAGGAAAAAAGACTATCTATCTATCTATCTATCTATCTATCTATCTATCTATCTATCTATCTATCTATCATGTATCTAATGCAGCTGCTATCTCACAATTGAGTGGCTCTGGGAAATGTAAACAAAATTAAAACTATTCTTTAAAAAAAGAAAAATAGACAAAGGCATGTTAAACCTAATGGCACTATCTTAATAGCTCCCCAGGTCTGCTGGCATAACCAGCTCTTAAGGAACATTCAGAAGCAATAATACCCTCCTCAACTCAGGAGAGAAGATTCCACCACATAGCAGAGAAGGCCTGCACCTAGGGCCTGCCAGATGTAATTCCCTAGACAACAAAACATGCCACTCTATTAAATCTGGATGTACAAATAAAATTGGGGAAACATAGTCCCTCAAATAATCCAATCCATGTAGGATCAACAACAGCACCTTCAGTTGGACCCAGAAACAAACTGGTAACCAGTGCAATTTCTGCAGCATAAGTGTAATTTCTGTTCTACAGAAACATACATAACTGCTCATGCTGCATTTTGCACCAGCTGAAGATTCTGGATACTCTTCAAGGGAAGCCTCATGTAGATCACATTGCAGTAATCCAACCAGAAGATGAAGCTTGTTGCTCCCTATCTCACAGTCAACACTCCCCCCCGCCCACTACAATGGGATAGGATATCCGTGGTATTGCTACGGATAAGGATGTACAATTGAGTGTCAGTAACATACTGATGATACATCACCTATGGCAATGAATGAGCTCAACCAGCAGTGTCATGTGGATGTTAAATAGGAAAGGAGACAGCACTCTCTCTTGAATAGGGATCCCAAGAGTAGGATCTCTCCTCCCCAATTTCCACTGATTAGAATCAACTCTGGAAAAAGGAGATGATCTACAGGGTGTCAAACTGGCATCCCGCGGGCCGGATGCATCACTCTCTGGCCACGCCCATCCCAACTCCACAAAGGAAAAAACATAGTAAAACATCATGTGACAGCAACATGATGCTGCGGGTTTGACACCTGTGATCTAGCACAACACTGTGTGTTGTCCATCCCCAAACCCCTGGGTTAATCCAAGGGATATCATGATAGTATTGAAAACTGTTGAGGTCAAGGAAGGCAAAGTGGATTCATTACCACTCCACCTCTGTCAGAGATCACCCAAAAGCATGACCAATATTGTTTGGTCAGGACTTTTCACTGGACCATGCTTCAAACATTCTAGCAGTCCTAAAGAATATTTATATTTAGACATTAGATTTCAAATCTATTTTCCTCTACAGAGATTACCACTGTTATTTTTTTCAGATTAAGCATTATACAACTTACTTTTTAATCGGATATGAACATATGTTATATGACAGAGAGACAGAAAGAATAAAAGAACTGTGGAAAGTGAGATCATTTAATCTAAGCTCTTTTTTATCTTGGGAATGATAATGCCTAAGCTATCTTCCTCTTATCAGTCCTCAAAGAGGGAAAATTGTTTTTTAAAAGTCCATCGTTTTCTACTAAGGTCTTTGTCCTGAGGAAAAGAGGAGTTAAGAAGATACTTTTTACTGGATATATGAATAAAGGCACATGAAGGAACAGTTTAAAAGACATTTTACAAAATGAAGAACAGCTAGAAATTTCATTCAGTAATCTTTATATATGCTCAGTGGTCCTTTAATTGTAGTAATTTTGTGTTTATTTGTTAGATTTATATCCTATTTCCATTTGAACTTTCAACAATTTAAGGTGGTCTTTCTTCATATGCTTACACAATAACAATATTTCCAAGACTGAAAGTGAAATTACAGTGAAAGTTTTATGCCTCGTGTCTCCTTCATTGTCCAACCAGATAAGTGCCCGCAGTCGGTTTTCTGGAGTACCGTATTTGCCGGCGTATAAGACGACTGGGCGTATAAGACGACCCCCCAACATTTCCACTCAAAATATAGAGTTTGTTATATACTCGCCGTATAAGACTACCCCCTCTTCCACACACCTTCCACTTTTGCACTTTTTTTTTTTTTGACGCACTTTTCTGCTTTGGACAATTTTGAAATGAGCTAATCCAATTTTGAACCAAGAATATGCAAATAGCTATGGAGTTTAGAAATGAGTTTTAAAAATATTTTTCATTGCTTACCATTAAGCGTAAAATATGTTGTAAATAAAATGAGAACACAGGAAACGTTCTCTTCTCAATACAGCTGATCTCTCTCTCTCTCTCTCTCTCTCTCACACACACACACACACACACCAAAACCCGGACACTGAAAAGGCTGCCAAGGAACAGTATATTCAATGCCTTCTCTTTAATCAAGAAACAAGGAATTCCTTAGAATCTTTTTTTTTCCCCAAGTGGCCCTCTTTAAAAAAAAAAAAAAATGGAGGTAACACTTTCATTCAAAAAGTCTTCCAGTATCTGGAGTCGCTCAGACATATTGAAGTGAGGCAGGAGAGTAAGTGAAATTTGAAATGATCCAGCTACCGTTTTCTTCCCCTCCCGCCCGAAGGCCATTATCTCCACGTCAAAACGAACGAGGGGAGGCAAAGAAGCCAAACACGCTAAAAAGGATCTCTTTATTTTCCTACACAAGGTCACACCTACTTTTCCGCATTCAAAGGACAACCTCTCCTCACCACCACCACACACACACACACACCCCAATACCCGCAAACAATGTTCTGGGCATTAATCACCATTGCTACATTAACCTGGTAAATTTATACCCTGCCTCCCCAGTGTTGCTTTGACGGCAGGATTTCACACAGCGGGGCGCTCGCTCGCTCTCTTCTCCGCTCTCCCACCGTTCGCACATGTTGGAAGCACCGTAAAACCTGATAACCCACCCGGGGGCTCCCCCATCCTTAACCTACAGCCGCCCGCATGCAAAACCTGCGTGCAAAAAGAAAAAAAGAAAAAGAAAAGTACGCCGCACGTGAGGATCTTCGAATCCTCTCCTCCCCACACCGCTAAGGAAGGAAGAGGGGGAAAGGTTGCGCAGCGCGTGGCGAGTGACACCCGCCACACACACACACACACACACACACCGCTCCCCCCCAGCCTCCCTCCCGGCTGCAACTCAAGCTCGAAGTGGGAGTCGGAGTCCTCCCGGCGTATAAGACGACCCCCCCACTTGGAGGCATGTTTTTCAGGGCAAAAAAGTCGTCTTATACGCCGGCAAATACAGTATCTTCCAATTTATAGAAACTAAAATAAGTTGCCCAAGTCACTTCAATAGTGAGATGGCTAGCATATAAATTCAATAAATGAATTATAAACCTGTAGAATTGTCTAAAAAATTATAGTATTCCCATCTGTTATTACCACAAGGTCAATCTATTACAATCCTCATATATTTGGAGAAAAAATTCTCAGAGAAACATGGTTAATAACTTAATAACTTCCATACATCCAGTGACCAAATTCAGCTTAATGTTATCATGGTATTGAACTTGAATTAACACTTGAATTATCATATACAGGTGAAACTCAAAAAATTAGAATATTGTGCAAAAGTTCATTTATTTCAGTTATGCAACTTAAAAGATGAAACTAATATATGAGATAGACTCATTACATGCAAAGCAAGATAGGTCAAGCCGTGATTTGTCATAATTGGGATGATTATGGCTTACAGCACATGAAAACCCCAAATCCACAATCTCAGAAAATTAGAATATTACATGCAATCAATAAAACAAGGCTTGTACATAGAACAATTTCGGACCTCTGAAAAGTATAAGCATGCATATGTACCTCAGTACTTGGTTTGGGCCCCTTTTGCAGCAATTACTGCCTCAATGTGGCATGGCATGGAAGCTATCAGCCTGTGGCACTGCTGAGGTGTTATGGAAGACCAGGATGCTTCAATAGCGGCCTTCAGCTCTTCTGCATTGTTCGGTCTCATGTTTCTCATCTTTCTCTTGGCAATGCCCCATAGATTCTCTAAGGGGTTCAGGTCAGGAGAGTTTGCTGGCCCATCAAGCACAGTAATCCCATGGTCATTGAACCCGATTTTGGTGCTTTTGGCAGTGTGGGCAGGTGCCAAGTCCTGCTGGAAAATGAAGTCAGCATCCCCCTAAAGCTCATCTGCAGAAGAAAGCATTAAGTGCTCCAAAACCTGGTAGACGGCTGCGTTGATCCTAGACTTAATGAAGCACAGTGGACCAACACCAGCAGATGACATGGCTCCCCAAATCAACACAGACTGTGGAAACTTCACACAGTACTTCAAGCATTTTGCAGTGTGTTCCTCTCCATTCTTCCTCCAGACTCTGGGTCCTTGGTTTCCAAATGAGATGCAAAAGTTTCTCTCATCAGAAAAGAGGACTTTGAACCAGTGAGTAATAGACCAGTTCTGTTTTTCTTTAGCCCAGGTTAAGACTCGATGTTGTTTGTTGTTCAGGAGTGGCTTGACAAGAGAAATATGACATTTGAAGCCCATATCCAGGATCCGTCTGTGTGTGGTGGCTCTTGATGCACTGACTCCAGCCTCAGTCCACTCCTTGTGAATAGAGTGGTCAATGTCTGGAATACTCTACCCGACTCTGTAGTTTCTTCCCCAAACCCCAAAAATTTTAACCTTAGACTGTCTACTATTGACCTCACCCCTTTCCTAAGAGGTCTGTAGGGGGCGTGCATAAGCGCACCAACGTGCCTACCGTCCCTGTCCTATTGTTTCTCTTATTCTTCTTTTATTTTTCTTATATGTACCCATTTCATGTATTCACAACTATGTATACACTTATACTTATTCTCTTGTAAACAATTGGCAAATCAAATAAATAAATAAAATAAATAAATAAAATAAAAATAAAAAGTCCCCAACACTTTTGAATGGCCTTTTCCTGACAATCCTCTCCAGGCTACAGTCATCCCTACTACTTGTGCACTTTTTTCTTCCACACTTTCCCCTTCCACATAACTTTATATTAATGTGTTTTGATACAGCACTTTGGGAGCATTCAACTTCTTTTGCAATTACCTTTTGAGGCTTTCCCTTCTTGTGGAGGGTGTCAATGATGGTTTTCTGCACAACTGTCAGGTCAGCAGTCTTTCCCATGATTGTGATTCCTACTGAACCAGACTGAGAGACCATTTAAAGGCTCAGAAACCCGTTGAAGGTGTTATGGCTTAATTAGCTGATTAGAGTAGGACACTTTGAGCCTAGAATATTGAACCTTTTCACAATATTCTAATTTTCTGAGATTGTGGATTTGGGGTTTTCAGCTGTAAGCCATAATCATCTCAATTATAACACATCACGGCTTGAACTATCTTGCTTTGCATGTAATGAGTCTATCTCATATATTAGGTTCACCTTTTAAGTTGCATTACTGAAATAAATGAACTTTTGCATGATATTCTAATTTTTCAAGTTTCACCTGTAGTTCATTGTTTGAATTAGCCTTCTGTTATCAATTTTTGTCCTCCCGAAAGGAGCTTTCATTTGTAGATCTATCTACAAAAAATGCCAATATTTGGAATTTTGTTTTAACTATCAAAGCTTTGGATCTGTTTCACCTGATGTGCCTTGGTGACATTTTGCTTAAACTTTGAGATTTGGTATGTAAATTGCATAGGATTCTGGCTCTTATACTATATGGGGAATGAAAAATATTGAATGTAGGTACTTCTTTTTCAAACTCCAGTCCTAAAGAATTTTGTACTGAAACCAGTACAGAAACCAGTAGTGTTTTCTAGGATTTTCATTTGCTCATGTTTGTTTCAATATGTGTCTCTGGGTTTGCTATATTGTTTATATTTATATTTATATTTATATTTATATTTATATTTATATTTATATTTATATATATATATATATATATATATATATATATATATATATATATATATATATATATATATATATATATATATATATATATAATATATATAAATATATATATAAATATATATATAAATATATATATAAATATATAATATATATAAATAAAATCAAACAAGGTCCAATTTTGTTTTAAAGTGAGTTGATACAAAAGCAACTACCAGAGCATGATTAGTTATTCAAATTGCATTATAAAACAGTTTTAAAAGTACACAGTGCAGAAAAGCAGCCAGATATCAGAATGAAATCCAAATGCATATTACCACTTACATATTTTCTATTTCTATGTACAAAATCTATTTATCAGATATTTACAGCTGACTTAGATGATTGATATCAAGTTTTCTTCCTACCATTGCTACTACACAAAAACACATTGCAGCTTAATACATAGAAATGACATGTGACAGGGTTTCCTAAAACATTTCTATTTTGGACCTCACAAGCTAAATTGCTTTTGCTGGCCCCTTCCACCTCTCAGCATGGTTGACAGACAAATTGATCGAAACATTGGAAAATAATATCCTTGCAAAATTTCTCTGGCTGAGTTTTCACTCTTTTGAATTTTTCATACAAGAACAAAATGAAGGATTGCCTCCTTGATTTTTCCTCCATTATGTGTCCCAATTTTATGTACTACAGGAACATACAATACTTCAAACAGCAGCAATACATTGTAAACAGAATGTATAACATTTTTCATAGAACAGCAAGGCTGTATGGAGTTAAGAGGCTGGATAACAGACTTCCTTGCCCTAAAGATTATGTTGTTCAATTATAATGAATTCATACATTTGAAGTTGCCTTAGGGCCACTCATTAGACTTAGAGGTATTTATTACAGGAAATATTGCTTGTATCATTTAAGAAGCAAAATGTCTAGAAGATTTGATTAGAAATGTTGACAGGAGGGGTACAAAAATATGTTCACATGTTTTTTTCTACTTTAATATTAGGATTTTTCATTTTTAATAAGTTATTTAAGCTTTTACAAACTTTATGATTTTATCCTATGCTAAACCTCTTTCCTCCTATAACGAAAGTATTTCCACTTTTAAATTAATTCAGTGCATATGTTTTCACAGTATCAGCTTTGAGGTTACATAAATTCTGTTTCAGATGCTAATAAAGCTATGTTTGTCATACTATACCAGAAGTATATATGCTTGTACATCTTGTAAAAAAATTACCTTAGAAGATATTTAATGCAGTAGATGGTGCAATCATCACTAAGTGGTTCTATTTTCTATAATTTTGATGCCATAAGGGTTTTGAGCCTCAGGCTCCTATAGAATTTTTAAATTAGCTTCTACTACTATATGGGAAAGGCAGAATTCTCATGCATTTAAATTCAAACCTCATGAAAATTCTTATTAACTAAATTATTTTCTTTGGACCTGGCAGGTCAAGAATCAGTGAATAGTCAATCTCTTTTGATTCAAATTAAACATCATGAAAAGATGTGATAGCTCTCCCATACTGCAGATAATAAATTAGGGAATAAGTAAAACTTATCAAAAGAAGAAAAATAATTATATTTTCTCAAAGATAGCAAAAATAGTGTAACTTAAAGACAATATTCAGTTCTTAGAAAAATTTTATATAGTCTAAAGTAGAATTTACCAACTTTTTCTTTTGATGAACTAATAAACTATCTTACAATTAAAACAGGTACAATTTATGAAACTGTACGTCCTTGTACTATATAACAGATAATTTACCTTAGTTCTGAAGATTTTAAATGTATTCATGACATGATCATTATATTATGCATAGCATATTGAAGGATAGTGCTTGTCGTACATTGAGTCTGTAGAGATATGGATATCAGTTGTTGAAGCTGGGATGTTGAGGCATAAGAGACTTCCTAGATATCAGAATAGCATGATTTGATTGATGCCAATGTTGTTAATTTTTCAGTAGTAGTAACACATAAAATATGGTTATAGGTTTAAAAACATTGTAATTAATTAATTAAATTTAGCTGAATTAATTCACAAAGCTGCCAAACAACTACTAACAGGTAAGTTTATCTTCCCTGCACTAGTAGCCCCTCTGATAAGACAGCAAATAAATTCTATAAATAAATAATGCAAAACATCACTGTATGATACTCATTTGGAAAGTAGAACGATGACAGGATTCCTCTACAAAGAGGACTGGCACTAGTGAATGGGCTCTGATATAGATGGCATTCCTTTGTTAATAAAGAATTTCATCAAATTGTTGATAGAAACTGAATAAAGCTGAGGCAAGTATACATTAGGTGGGGATGGATGGACAAAACAGGGCATTCTGAAGAGCAGCATCAAACTTATGTGAACTCTTACCTTTAGTTCTTTTGGAAGAGAAATTCATATCCTCACACAATTGTTTAGGCCCATTTCATGGAAGGATATTGACTCAATAACACATGTCCTTCTTTGTTGCCTCTTTTATTTACACTTGGCATGAATATTTAATCAAATATTTTTTAAAAACAATTTATTCACAGCAGAATAGATGTTGGCCTTATTTGTCCCCTAGCAGGAACTTTAGACATGGCCTCCAGGAAAGCAGCTAAATGCTATTTGTTTTGAGATAGTTTCATTTGCTCTGTTTAGAATCTCACAATCCTTCCAGGCAAAATCAGCTAGTCCAAAAAAAAAAAAAATCTTTCTCCAAGTCATTCAAATCTTATCTTTGGCATCATCCCATCTGTGGACACAAAAAGGTGGTCCATTTTTATTTTGAGGCAACAATGTTCTTACAGTGAACTATGCAAAATTTCAAATAACAAAGAACTTTTAACCAGCCAAGATGAAAAGGTCCAATTTTAACTGTATTACTAACATAGAAAAGTTGAATAAATGTGAAGATCTACACAGTTTTCCTATGTCAGTAATTATCAAAGCATTTCCCATTTGATGCCAAGCCACTAATTTTCACTTATCGCTCATTTAATACTCATGCAACCAACCATCTATAATATATCAAACAAGTAGTCATACCAAATAGATACCAAATAAATGTTCTTCAGAAAAATAAAAATGTTGGTTACAAAGCACTTCATCAAACACTCAGATAGAACTCTTAAGAATATTGGTGTAGGTGGGGGGGAAATTTTGGATATGGGATTGATTTAGAAAAATGGCAAAAAGTGTGGTCTCAAAATTATAAAATGACAATGTCAACTGCATATAAAGAAAATTTGTATAAGATGTTTTACAGGTGGCATCTACCCCCGATCACACTTGTGAAAATAAATCAGATAAATGTTGGAAATGTCATCAAATACCTGGTTCATATTACCATATGTGGTGGACATGCTCAGATGCAAAGAAATATTGGACTAAAATCCACACATGGTTGGAAAAAATGATAAAACAACATATAGACTTTAAACCAGAGATCTTTTTATTGGGAATTATACCGGAAATATACCACAAAGAGTTGAAATATTTGATTGTAAGTGTATTAACAGCGGCTAGGATTGTATTTGCTAAGAATTGGAAAAACGATAAAATACCTATGCAGGAGGAAGTTATTAAGAAAATTATGGATTGTGCTGAAATGAGTAAATTGACATTTGAAATTAGAGAACAAGAAGATAAACAATTTTATATGATATGGGATTTGTTTTATCAATGGTTGGATATAAAGACATGGTAATGTAATCGACTAGATAATTTTGTGATAGAAATTTAATAGATTGATATAAAACATAATAGACATATATAACCATTGGTTGAAAGTATAACATAAATTTTAAGATAAAATTTGGAATATCTCGTATAAAATGATGGAATAAATAGTTTAGTCATGGATGATTAATAACTGATAAATATATAAGCATATGTTAGTTTGACAATGTGAAAATTGATATAAACTGTGAGTAAATGACTATAAAAAGATAGCACAAAAGATTTGTAACAACTGGCACACTGTATGTATATAAAATGGAAGATGTTTTTATGTTTTGTATGTGTATGTTTGTTTGTTTTTAAAAATAAAAACTTTTTATAAAAAAAAAGAATATTGGTGTAGGAATCTTACTGTCTAATTTCTTGCACTATTGTCTATGTGCAGAAATTATATATTTTCAGCATATAAGTCTTTATCTTTTGTTTATTCACAAAGAAATTACATGATACATTCCCATAATATGTATGACATTCCCCCCTTCTGTCTCTCTGTCTGTCCCTGTCCCTCTCTACACACACACACTTTTTTTGTAAACCCGAATTAAAATAAAATTATAAATATATAAGATTTGGTGAATGAAATCAAATGGTTATCCTTATAATTCAAAGAATCTGCTTTATGTCAAAGGCTACATTTCGTACTGTATAACCTTTCAAAGGTGCTTTTTGAGTGGAAACTGTTATAATTAACCATGATCTAATTTAGATTCTCTGTCCCCAGTGGGTCCATCAACCACAATACAGTGTTTTTCAACAACAATGGGACAGATTTATTATTTTAAAATTCCAGTACAATCTGACTTTCTCAATTCTACACGAATCACCTAGAGATATCGACAATACAGAATATTGCATACATATGAATAAATAGTGAGAAATCTCTATCCTATGGTTATTAAAAATATGTCTTAATGACCTCTTATTTTAGAAAAGCTATATGCTCAGATTAATGTATGTTAATGAAAGGATGACCACTAAAAGTCAACTAAGAATGACAAATTGAACATTCAAACCCAACCATCACTATCAAAACACGAACTATAACAGTTGCTACTCTAATATAGCTAATGTTAGTTACAGTTTCATATGTGTGTGTGTGTGTGTATACATACACATACATACATACACGCACACATACATGTGTGTCTGTATGTAAGGATGTATTCTAATCATTTTTCGTAAGAACAATTAAGCTGGAAATTCATATATATTTATTTTTAAACCATTTGTCATGCAAATCCATGTTTTTACAACTGCATCATATTTCTTGAATAACTTCTTTATCCATCCTATGAAAATAAGTTCTTAGGCTGCCTTTACAAATCTTACCATAAGCTACTTACATGCAAAATTCACACTTTTAGATATCATAGGTATCATCCCATTAAAATTCCACATATAGCTTACCAATCTTGATCCTAGTTGATCCTGGAACATGTTTATTATAATTTTCTCCACCAACTTTCACTTACCTCATACATTGCATACCTGCATTTTTCTTCAATTACAAGCAGCTTTACTGATTTTAAATGCTTCCTCTTATATAATACTATTGTTGATATTTTACTACTGCAGTTCACATTCTTTTTTTAAATACATGAGTCGTCCCATTTTGATGAACTTCAGCTTTGTTAAGGCTGCAGATTCCCAGAATTCTCAGTCAACACAGATTGAAAATAGCTGTTCATTTATATCCTTGCATAAGTATTTAGAATAAAAGCACAGCAATTATTATTTAAAATTTTATTCAATGGTGTGACCAGAACAATCTGGAACTGAACACACTCAAAACCGTAGAAATGGTAGTAGACTTTAGGAGAAAGCCTCCCATACTATCACCTCTTACAATACTAGACAACACAGTATCAACAGTAGAGACCTTCAAATTTCTAGGTTCTATCATATCACAAGACCTAAAATGGTCTTCTAATATCAAAAATGTCATCAAAAAAGCACAACAAAGAATGTTCTTTCTGCGCCAACTCAGAAAGCTCAAACTGCCCAAGGAGCTGCTGATCCAGTTCTACAGAGGAATTATTGAGTCTGTCATCTGTACCTCTATAACTGTCTGGTTTGGTTCTGCAACCCCACAGGACAGACGGAGACTTCAGAGGATAATTAGGACTGCAGAAAAAACAATTACTACTAACCTCCCTTCCACTGAGGACCTGTATACTGCACGAATCAAAAAGAGGGCTGTGAAAATATTTACAGACCCCCTCACAGCCTGGACATAAACTGTTTCAACTCCTACCCTCAAAATGATGTTATACAGCACTGCACACTAGAACAACTAGACACAAGAACAGTTTTTTCCCGAATGCCATCATTCTGCTAAACAAATAATTCCCTCAACACTATCAAACTATTTACTAAGTCTGCACTACTATTACTATTAATCCTCCCATCCTCCCTTGCACGCATCTCCTCCCACTTATGACTGTATGACTGTAACTTTGTTGCTTGTACCCTAATAATATTGACTGTTTCCTAGTATGATTTATTTGCTTATTGTACCCTATAACTATTAAGTGTTGTACCTTCTGATTCTTGACTGAATGTATCTTTTCTTTTATGTACACTGAGAGCATATGCACCAAGACAAATTCCTTGTGTGTCCAATCACACTTGGGCAACAAAGAATTCTATTCTATTCTAAAAAGAGAAAAGATAGAATAATAGCACAAAACAAACTCTAATAGAAAAGAACAGCTTGTATATAAGATTGTATCTCATGGATGAAAGATATATCCATATCTTTATAACACTGAAATACTGCTTTATTACAAAACAAAAATTGAAGAAAGTAACTGTTGACAGTCAAAAAAAAAACCCTATGCATCTATTGCTGGAGAAGGAATTTGTGACCATCCAGGTATTTATGAACTACACATTGCATTTTTTTAAAAAAATAGCTATGCTGACTGAGGTTGTGAATTATATTTCAGGCACATAAGCTGGAAGGCCCTAGTTTTCTACCTCTATATTATATAAGAAGCCTTTCATCCAATGAATGAAAATATGCACAAATAATCATAGCAGTTAAACCCCTCAGAAAAGATAGGAACAGATAAAAACTAAAATCTGTAATTCTATATCCCTTAAATTATTAATAATGAAACAAATAACAGTATATTCTATGGCATATTTCCAAATGCATCCCCAGCTTAAATATTATCATGAGTGATTTGTATGCTTTTACTCCTTAGAAGTTTTCTTTGTGACTCCTCAACATATAGAGTTCTTATTTAATGCAAGCTTTGTATTAAAAAACATTAACTAGACATATTAGCAGTTCATTTTATATTACCACATTATTTTGTGATAATATCAAAAGAAAATACATACTATGTATTAAAAATAGTCCATCATGTTATATATTATGCTTCTCAAATGTAATTGTAAATATCTATGCCTAATTAATTGTAATATGAAATGTATTTAAACTTTAGTCAAAGTATTATTAAGTGTCGGTTATTGAATTGTGCCATTTAGGCAACTATCACTATTTATATTAAATTTTATAAAAACTTCGAGAAAACTCTAGGTTCAGAAGGCAGCAACAAACCATACTTGTTACTTGTTAGAATATGAAGTGTCATAATCTCAGCTTTCTTAGCAGTCAACAAAAGGGAAAACTCAAATGACAACAGGCATTTTTCTAAAGTACAATCCGACTCATGCAAGCCCCCAAAAAAACATACAATGGAAACTGCACTTTATTTTGTTTGACAAAAAGTATTCCTAAAGGTAATTAGTTCATGCACAAAAATCTAATCTTACTCCATATGTTTGTCATAGAATTCAGTTTTTTTTAAAAAAATGAAAAAAATGTGTTTCTGGCTCCATGTGCACTAAAAACAAACCTGTGTGCAGAATGGAACAGAGCTAACATGTTTCATTTTTTAAAAAAGGGGTTAATTAGTATCAAAGGAAGCATTACTTTAACAATATTTTTTAAAATAGCAAACCGTTCAACGTTAGGTATAAAACTATCAGTATGTTCTTAACTAAAGGAATGACAAATACTATAAAACCTCTACAATTTGGCTTCCGTATCTCTGAATTGGTATTTCAGTGACAGATGTTTGTTGCGGCAAAAACCTCTGTCAGAACAAAATTAGGTGATCTATCATTTTAAGATATGGTCTTCATATACTGTTTACTCGAAGATATCACTTGCCTCAAGCCAATTTTGACCAAGAACATTTTGTGATATGGAAGTGATTTGTATATCATCATTTTTGTGATAAATGTAGCTCTTGAACACAAAATAACCTACCATTCCACAGTATTACAGTTAAAACTTCTACACCAGTAAATCTGTACTACTGCTTTTATTACTACAAGCATACCGAATCTAAACTCCATTGTATTTTCCTTTTATTTGTTCAGTAGCAATTTATATTTCCCTGCCTTAAAATGGGAAGCTCTGTTGCCACCTCTGGATCTAGCTTTACAAAATGTGGTCAGCATCAGGGATTCACTTTTGTACTTAAACATAAAATACAATGATTGTATCCTTTTAAGCATACAAACTTTCCTATCAATGCAAATCAGCAGAGCAAACTACGAACACATGTAACATTGAAACAAAAGCATCCATGATAAGATTTCCCCCACTGTGTCCTTGCCATCCTGGAATTTCAGGGTAGGAAACTCAGCATATGAAATTCCACACAACAAATTCACTTCATTTACTTGGCAAAATATTACTACCGTATTTGCCGGCGTATAAGATGACTTTTTTGCCCTGAAAAACATGCCTCCAAGTGGGGGGGTCGTCTTATACGCCGGTAAATACGTTGTTGTCACTCGGTGCAAGAGCGACGGGGGCAGAGCTCCGCAACTTGCGAAGCCCCTTCAAGCCCAGCCGGAGTCTCTCTTCCTCCTCCTCCCCCTACCCACCCACCCACCCTCCGCCCGGCTCGGGCGCTGCGGAGGCCAATCTGGAGGTGGGGTGGGGGGTGGAGCGGGAGGGTCTCTGGCGGGCCGCTTCGCCCAGCCAGCCTCGAGCCGCGTAATGGCCCAGGGAGTTCGGGGGGAGAAGGTGGTGGGGATGGACTGTGGTGCCCCTCCTTCTGGGCAGCGGGGCGGGGGGGCGGCAATTTGCTCCTCCCGCTTCTCCCTCCCTCTTTGAAAGACTGGGAGGGCTGTGCTTGGGGCTGGGGGGGTGTCCTCGGGAAGTTCCTGATGGGACCCTGCTGGGCAGGGACACCCGGCTCCCGAGCTGCTTTCCAGGGTCCCCTTGGGAAGAAAAGGGTCCGGTGGGCGGTAGAAGAAGGCGAGGGACCTCCTCCTGCCCCCTGTCCCATCCCGTCCCTCCTCTTGTCCCCTCCTCCCCTCCCCACTTAAGAGAAAAGATCCGCCTCCCCGGCACCAAGCTGCCACCCAGCACCACGTCTCCTGGCCAGCGCGCGCTTGCGACTTGGGAACCGGCCAAGCGACTTTAAAACCGAGCGGAGGCCAGAGATAGCTGGAATTACCCTCCACACCACACACACACACACACACAGAGAGAGAGAGAGAGAGAGAGAGTTGGCAGCTGTCCATCCCCCACCCTTGGAGTCCCGATGGCACGCACGCGAGGCTGTCACAAAGAAAGGGAGAGGAATTGAGTGCCAGCCTGAGAAAGGCGAAGCTGCCTCTCTAAAGCATTTTGGTGGCTTTGTAAGTTTGGGGGAAAGGGGTGGGGTGTCAATCAAGAATTATATCCAGAATACCCCAAGTGTTACAACTTACCGTATTGCCGGCGTATGAGATGACTTTTTTGCCCTGAAAAACATGCCTCCAAGTGGGGGGTCGTCTTATACGGCAGTATATAACAAACTCTATATTTTGAGTGGAAATGTTGGGGGCTCGTCTTATACGCCCAGTCATCTTATACGCCGGCAAATACGGTATATGAAACTATTCTGTGCAATCTGATTCAGAAATTAGCTAGCGCTTGGCCACAAGCATTTTCAAGCCATTAAATGTTGACTGGGTAACCTGTGGACTTGCAGATGTGCTAACCAAAATTTTCAAGAATGGCTGTTGGCACAAACATTTCAGCAACATGTGGAATACCAGCTTTTTATTATTGCTTTAAATAAATGGATTTTACTTATTTCTTAAATTTAAGTTACAAATTATGACAGCATTCAAATGAAGAAAAGAATTGCTAAGTATTTTCTCATCTCAAGGAAGAAATCTTCATGTAGAACTGGAGATAGAATTTACTTGGTGGTTCTGCATTTTTGTGACTGGCCTAAATAAATACATTTGTAACAGTCATTTTACTATAATGACTGTTACTATGCAATATAATACTATACTATGCAATGTAATAATGTAAAAGATAAGGATAGTTTTGAAACTGGAGGAAGAAGTAATGCGTGGTATGTTGATGAAACTACTCTAATTGTCAAAAATGCAAATGAACTGCAAGCTATATTAATAAAAGTGAAGGAACGCACAAATTAAACTAACAAGAACGGATACAAAAACCAGCCTTAGAACTGAAAAGGAAAATATCAAAGTGATCGATAGCTTCTGACTTTTAGGCAGATCAAGCATGAAGAATAAAGGAATAATCATTCAAAGAAATATGCTACAGATTAATACTCAGTAGAGCAGCCAGGAACGTTATGTGATATGTCTCTTAACTACAAAGATCAACCATAGTATTCAGAATAATACTATGGAAGTGAAAGTTGAACTTTTAAGAAGCAAGAAATGAAGTGTATTGATGTTTTGAACATTGGTGTTGGAGAAGACTCTTGAAAATATTATGGATAGCCAAAACCCAAATGGATCATTGAACAAATCAACCACTCTTACTTGAGGTAAAAATGACCTGGCTAAAATTATTTTACTTCAGACACATTATGTGAAGACCTTACTTTCTAGAGAAGACCATAATGCTGGGAAAAGTGGAAGGGAAGAGGACAATCAGCAGCAAAGTGCATGGACTCCCTTAAAGTGGTGATAGGTACACCACTGGAAGACCTGAAAGTCCAATTAGAGAATAGATTGTCATGGAAAAAGTCTACCAAAGTGGTCATTAATCCTCAAAATGTAATATCTGGGATTAGTGCATCAAACCTTTGCTTTATGAATATCTATTCAAAGTTCTGAGTCACTGATTAATATTTTCTTTAATAGCACACATACCAATACATACTAATAGCACACATACCAATACATACATATACACAAAAACCAGATACTTTCAAATGTAGCCCAGAATCTCAAAATGCTTACCTGAGATCAATCAATAATCAAGAGCATGTAATGAACATTTACTGATAGCAGTCAGAAAACCCCTAGTCTTTGAAGTATTCATAGATGGGGAAAACAGGCCAAAAGTAATGCAATTTAGAGATTTGCACCAAATATCAAGCTCTTACACGACTTATCTTACTTCATGCCATTCTGCCTTTTTCATGTCATAATGCATCATTTGTTATTTTGATATCATCATGACTTATTTATACATAACATTGTTCCTGTTAAAATTGATTTTTCGGACAATTCAGACAAAATGTGCAAACTCAGATGTTAAAATACTGGTTCATAGTCATTGCACTGAAAATCTGTAGAAATGTAACATGTGCATTTAACAATATCTCCAGAAAAATTCACTATTTCCAAATTGACCAAATTGTGGCAGCCCCTGGTACATTGGAAAACTGTTATCATGTTCACCTCTCTTCCTTCTTTTCATTAAACTAGAGATACCCAATTCCTGCAACAGTTCCTCAAATGTTTTTGCCTTCAGTTCCCTAATCATCTTTGTTGCTTTTCTCTAGGTGTCCTGTATTTGTATGTTTTCTATTAATATAAGACATCCTTCTACAAGCTTAAGCTCTTAAGTCAAGTTCAATTCCAAACTAGTATGGATTTGATGATTGGCAATTTATTTATTAATTACATTTATATGATGTTCATATCACTATTGAAATGACTCTGGGTGACTTACAACATAATAAAAGCTAGATTTATTTAAATCTATTTAAAATATTAAAATTAACAAGATTTGGATAAAACCAGGAACTAGTATATGCATGGTATGGAGATGGGATCTTCTTTCCACTAGCCACCTCTAGCTCCCATTGAGCCGAAGCCAGTCAGCAGAGTTAGGTTTTGGGGCCCTTTCGGAAGGCCAAACAAGCAGGGGCAGATCTCAATTTAAAACAAAAACGAAAGAGTTTGTAGTCAGCATTTCTGAATGGTCCACATTTGGGAGGAGTAATACAGAATGATGAAATATTCCACCAAATATTTTTTCATTCTATTCTTTTTTTTAAAAAAACAAGTTTTATTAATTTTTAAAACACACAAATTGTCATTATTCATTACATGTTTAAACCTTTTTTCATTGTCAATTTAACAAGTCAGATAAATTATAATTCTGTTTTAAACCATTTCCATACAACATACCAAAACCTCTTATTCAATTTCTCTTTACTTCTCTTTACTCTTATTCAATATCATTATTATTATTTCATCTGTTTCTTTCTGACTTAGTTACCATTATTCTCAATCTATATTTCTACAATTTTTAACTAATTCTCCCCCAAAAGACATATACACACAACACACAAAACATAAAAAAATCTTTTTGGAAAGTAACTTGGACCCAGGTGTCTCTCTTCATGGACTTCAATTATATTCATGCTCATCTTACATATCATTACTTATTTTATTTACCATTCTAAGCCTTCTATATTAACTTCCCCACATATTTCACACTTCTTACTTCTATCTTAATTAATCATCTTAATTTGAATCATTATATTTATATCTTTTGTCCATTTTTATCATCCCTTTGTCTCATTCCTTATAAAAAAAAAGAAAATAAGTTTCTCCTGAAATCATTAATCAGAGTATGATGCCTTTCTATCTCCCCCTAAGTTAATCAAATTAATCTTTAAAATAATATCTAATACCCAATCCGATTTTGCTTGGTACATTCTATCTAACTAATACATCCAACATAATTAAGTACATAATTAGACAATAAATCCAAATATTAAAAAAAGATACTATAATAAAAATTTTATAATAACATCAATACCATAGTCTTATTAAACTCTTTAATTAAAACAATATTCTAAACCTCCCCTATTATTAAGTTTTAAAGCCAATCATTTTTAAACATTTTAACATTTTAATCTCTTATCAACTCTTAAATCATTACAATACTACCATCTCATCTTATGTACCTTGCAAAATCTTTTTTTTAAAAAAAAATTATACTTTATCCATTATCCAAAAAAATTTCTTTTTTTCATTTAATTTCAAAACATTGTAGCTTTTCTCCACCTTTTCCCTTTCTTTCTTCTCCCAACAAACCTTTCTACCCCCCATCTTCTAGCCTCTGCCTTGCCAGCTTCCCTTCTCTGTCGTATTCCTTTTCCCTTTTGTTTACTATCATCATATTGGTTTTGCACCTTATTTTTCCCTTTCTTAAATGTTTTTTTAGATCTTAAGTCCTTAAGTCCTTTAATTTTCTTCTTTTCTCTTCTTTTCTTTTCTTTCTCTCTTCCTTCTTTCTGGATCAAGTTCTGAGATTCATTAAAAATGGCTCCTTTCTTTCTTTCTTGTTCCTCTGCTGTCTTCATCTGTTGTAATGTTTGTTGATAATTAATAAGCGCCATTTCTAAGAAAAGGAAAGCTTCTTCCACACCATCTTTACCATTTTTTTTGCTTGTTCATATTCTTTTCTTAGTTCCTCAACAGAAAGAGCCATAATAAATCTTTTCTTTTCTTTTCCCCTTCTTTCTTCTTACAACAACCAGAATATTCAAAAGAAAATAAAAAAAATAAAACAGTCCCAAAGTTATCAGTCAGTCCAAACCAAGGCAGAGTTCTCACTTTCTCCTTCTGGGGTAATATCAATCCAAGAGAAAGAAAGTCCAAATCTGTTTAAAATCTTATTGCAATATATTCTAGTCTTCAAATCCTTAAGGCATCTGCTCCAACAAAGTCTTAGCATACAAATGTTTTCTTTTTAATCCTCTCTCTTCCCACTCATCGCTTAAAACCAATTTTCACCTAAAAGAAATAGGTTTCTTAATATCCAGTTATTTATTCCGTAGGAAAAGAGGAAAGCTATCCTTTCAGCACCTTCAAACAGCCGCTTTTTTCCTCTTCTGGCAGGTATTATTCAGAAAGTCATACTTTTCAGGAATTTTATTAGATATGTCTTAGAGTCCTAGGAGCCAAGAAAAACTTTCTCCTCTCAATCACTTTCTCCACTTCCTCCTGCGCATTCTTACCCGGCTGCCAGCTTCTTTGTGGCGGCCATTACAGACCGCCGCTGCACCGTCCTGGGAAAAGGGAGTTCTGCCGGCCAGGGAGGGAGTCTGCAGCACCCCAAACCCTTCTCCGGATCCCCTACTTCAGCTGCCCCTGCAGTGGCCTAGCTCCGTACCCGGCTGGGTCGGAGCCCCAAAACGACTAGCGGGCAGAGGATCGCGCAGCCATAAATCCCTGCCGCTCGCGAAGCCGACAAACCGGAAGTCCCCCTTATTTTTTCATTCTATTCTGTGAACAGTGAACAAGCTGGATCTTTCTAGAATTCATATGTATATTAGACATTTAAGAGGGTGCTATGAATTCAATGATGCATTATGTATTACAGTTATATCCATTAATTTTTTAAAACTTTGTCATGTTTAAGATATAAAAAATAATGTTGTCACCCTATTGGAATTGGATCAAGTGTATTAATTAAGAACAAATTGTAAAGTATCCACAAGAGATAGCCATTGGTTGACAGCATACAGTTTTTTTAAAGCATTTGATTCATTTAAAGATGAACCCATTTTGATTATTCTTTTTTCTGAAATTATCAAAGCATCTTAATGAGAAAAATAGTTCACCCTGCCACTTTTTTCTGCAAGTTTGATTTCAATTTGTAACTTCTTTTGCGTGTAACTTTCAAGTTTTGAATAGAAGAGATGACTCCACCAGACTGTCAATTATTTGGAAGCCTGCACTCACAAACAAAAAAATCTGTACACCACAAGCCAGGCAAACACCTGGGCACAAACAGACTCCCCCAATACCTCCAGTTCAAACACACCCCAACCGGGCACCCAGATGAAATCTAGCCTCCTAATAAATGATAGCCGTCCGTTTACTCGGAGCCAAGCTGCACTAAAAGCCTCCAATACAGGAAACACAACGTTGCCAGCCAATCAAGACCAAAAAAAAACAGAAGCTACAAAACAGACAGAAGATATCAGAAACACCAACCAAGCAGACTCCAAGACCAATAAACACAGACCAAGATTCCCAACCAATCAGGATGAAGAAAAAACCATTCTGGCACAGCAGTAGGCTAGCACCAAATTTAAAACAGAAACGGCTGTGAAAGTCTGACTCACAGACAAACACAATACAGAAGCCTGATGATGGCAGATGAAATTCTGCCAAAACATTGTTATAATTTTTAAAGCACAACTATAATGACGTGGGAAAATACCCGAACAAAGCTAAATACCATACATACATACATGCATACATACATACATACATTATTGTTAAAAATTCTAGTGGCATGTCAATCAATTGAATATTATTACTATGATTATTTTTCTTTAACATAATGCCATTAAAACAGTTTCATATTAGTATCGGAAAAAGTAACAACTTTCCCTAAGTAACTAACATCAAATTTAATTGAAAGCAATAATGGCTGAGGGTTTTTTTTTTTTACTATCAAGCTTTGCCTTTCCAAAGTTACTATTTCTACATTGTAATAAGTAAACAATACAAATTGCAAAGTCTGCAATAGTTGTGATTATTTTTCCTTAATGTCATAATTTTGCATAATGGCTGATGTGCTACATTGACTAGGTCCATGGGTTGCTTAACATAAGTGATTGCACTTGTTTATGATTATAAACTTCTTCCCCTAGAAATACTATATGAAATTCATGTAAATGATTAGTTTAAGATTTCTACTTCATTAGCCACATTATACACATTAGAGTCATTGTCTAAGAGTTAGTAATATTTGTAATGAACTGTATAATATGTGTCTTTTAACAAAATTTGAAAACAGATGGAATATTTTTGCAGCAGTTTATCATGGAAAATGGACCCTAGCAAAATACGTCAGCAATGGTTTCAAAGATATTGTAACTTTGCTATAGATTCCATAATGGTCAAAAGAGAAATCAGTAATACATTGCACTATCTTGTATCTGTTCAAATTAAACCAAGATTGCTCCAAATGGCAGTCTGTTGCTACTTGAGAAGTGTATTATTTTCTTTTTTTATCAAATAGTATGATTCCAGATAATTTCTGGTGACCACAGACATCCTAGTTAAGGGATTTATAATTAAAAATAATAATAAATTGGTTTTTTGTGATTGTGGTCACAAACATCTCACAGCTACTTGATAATTTTGGAAAGTGGGGAACAAGAAGACAGACACAGACTTCAATGGATAATTAGAACTGCAGAAAAAATAATTGCTACCAACCTACCTTCAATCGAGGACCTGTATAATGCTCAGATCAAAAAGAGGGCTGTGAAAATATTTATGGACCCCTCACATCCTCATAATCTGTTTCAACTCCTATCCTCAAAATGATGCTATAGAGCACTGCACACCAGAACAAGTAGACACAAGAATAGTTTTTTCTCGAACGCCACACTCTGCTAAACAAATAATTCCCTTAACACTGTCAATCTATTTACTAAGTCTGCATTACTATTACATTCATCTTCTCATCCTTCCTTCCACCCATCTCCTTCCATTTATGACTGCATGAATTTTGTTGCTTGTATCCTTATGATTTTTATTGACTGCTTACTAGTATGATTTGATTTGATCACTTATTATTATAGTTCATAGTATGATTTGACTGCTTATTTGTACCCTTTGACTACTATCAAGTGTTATAGTTATGATTCTTGATGAATGTATTTATTTTCTTTTTATGAACACTGAGAACATTTGCACCAAAACAAATTCCTTGTATGTCCAATCACACTTGGCCAATAAAGAATTATATTCTATTCTATATTTCTAGAGCTAAGCATTTAACAAGAGTCTTCCAATGATTTATCATACATGTAACTCACAATCATGCTATAAATCTTCCCGACTAAAGTTGGCTTTTGTCTGTATATTGTGTCCTGGATACAAGAAAGTCTTTTCAATAGTTTAAAATATAATAATAAGTTTTACTTTTTAAATATAAGTTAAATTATATTTAATAGGCTTATAATATTAATAGAACAAGTAAGAGACATATTAAGTTGGCAAGTACCCGCGAAAACTTAAGAAAACATGTATGTATGTATGTATGTATGTACGTATGTATGTATGGTATTCAGCTTTGTTCGGGTATTTTCCCACGTCATTATAGTTGTGCTTTTAAAGTTGTAGCAACGTTTCGGCAGAATCTCATCTGCCATCATCAGGCTTGTGTTTGTCTGTGAGTCAGATTTTCACAGCTGTTTCTGTTTTAAATTTGGGGCTAGCCTACTGCTGTGCCAAAATGGTTTTTTCTTCATCCTGATTGGTTGGGAGTCTTGGTCTGTGTTTATTGGTCTTAGAGTTTGCTGTGTTCTGCTTGATTGGTGTTTCTAATATCTTCTGTCTGTTTTGTAGCTTTTTTTTTTTTTTTTTTGGTCCTGATTGGATGGCAACATTGTGTTTCCTGTATTGGGGGCTTTTAGCACGGCTTGGCTCCGAGTAAACAGACAGCTATCATTTATTAAGAAGCTAGGTTTCATCTGGGTGCCGGACGGCTATCATTTATTAGGAAGCTAGGTTTCATCCGGGTGCCTGGTTGGGGTGTGTTTGAGCTGGAGGTATCAGGGGGAGTCTGTTTGTGCCCAGGTGTTTGCCTGGCTTGTGGTGTGGAGATTTTTTTGTTTGAGAGCGCAGGCACAACTATAATGACGTGGGAATATACCCGAACAAAGCTGAATACCATACATATAAATACTCGTGAAAACTTTACATACATACATACATACATACATACATATAAAATTTATACTGAACTTTAAATTGTAATCAGTACAAAACCAAGTATAATAAGTGTTTGTTTTCCCCAAAAGGAACAAATAAATTAATTACCATTAGCAATTTTAATAAAGATGAACTATGATTATGAGCCAAATTGCATTAACCTAGACAATACAAAAAATTGACCTTACCTTTCATCTTACAATGTTAAATAATAGTTGTCAGTATTATGCCACCTGAAGTGAAATATTCCTAAAACAATTTTTTAGAACACCTGCCCTATTTGAGAAATATTCAGCTTATTAAAGCTTTGTAGTTTCTATTTAGCATATTTGAATTTGACTTCTGAAATATTGGCCTTAAAATGTGGAAGTGGTCTCTGCGTTCCCCCAACATAACCTTTGATGCATATGGTATGCGTGTATGATAAGACAAAGAATTCGAGACTGCTTTGTGAAACATTATATTGTAAGGTTCACTGGTATTGGTCAAGACTATCCTATGATCTTCTATCAGGATGATTAATGAAGGCACCTTTTTCACAGAATGTCACACTCTGCCTTTTTAACAACTGACCTTTCATGGAATACTACTGAACTCATAATTCCACTTTTGTTCAGTTTCTTATTAGTAGAGTTAAAATTAATACTTATGGGAATGATGGCTAAGGCAATGCACAGTAAATCTTAGAGCACATCAGACCTCGATGCAGGCTATCCAAGAAATAGGGCCTGCATCTGTCCATTTCAATCAAATAAGCATTATACCAAAGCACAGTGTCCTTTCAAAAGACAAATTAGGCCTATATTCCTTACTTTTTAATGTTTAGAACTGGACTCTTGTAATAATTTTCAAAATTTAGATGTGCTAATGAAATGGTAAATCCCCATGTGTGCAAAAGCATTTTAATCTTTATTAATTGTTGTAAGACTTTTATTACAAGTAGATATTTCAAAAACAACCTCTAACTCTTATTAATCTTAAAGGAGACATTTTAACAATGATGGTTAGATAATCCAGCAAAATTAAAAACTTTCTCATTTTGGTAAATGCTGCAGATTTAACCACCTGTCTTCATGCATTTCTATCCTATGTCTTGGAAATTTAAATCATTCTTCCTCAAGGGTGATGATAGCAAAAGATTATTACTAGTGAATAAAGATACTTATAAAAAATATCTGAGTTTCTTCAGAAAATACCCAGAAACGGTACTGAATTCTCAAATGACTGCTTTGTAACATGAATCTGGGATGTTTGGTTATTCATGAACATATTCGGACTTTTTTGTCTTTCATGTCATAATTATTAAGTCTGGGATGTAATGTGACAAATGTTTGTCTGTATGAATTATAAAGCAGTTAAGCATCTTTATTTTCTATTATTTTGTCTATTTTGTGGTCCCACCAATTCTTGCTTGTATGCAAATTATATTTCTTGCAGATCTTTCAATGCACCATTGCTGCTACTTTGTGGTGCGGTCAGTCTTCTTCCAGCAGCTGAGTAGGTGGTCCATTGTTTCTTCACCTTCTTTGCAGAATGGCATTTTCATTGGTTGCTGTCTTCACCATTCTGATGCAATCCTTAATTCTTATCATTTGTGATGAACAAAACATTCTTAAACATGACAATATATTTTAAACTCTTTTACAATCTTCAAAATTAAAACTTATATTGAGGAGTAAATAAATATCTCAATATTCTCACTCACATGATAAACACTTAAATTTCCAAATGCTATTGCTTCATCACCTTTGCGTGGCTTTTTTTCATTTTTTAAACTATACCTAAGAGGGAAATATTTTATAAACATTTAGAAGGTTGTTCATTTTAGAATATTCAGTTTCACAGTTTGTCATTGACACTTCTTGCTTACCATGAGAAAAGGCTATTTCAAAAAAAGACAAGCAAACACATTTTTGAAAGTTATGCTGTTATATATCGAAGGACATCTTCCATTTCACACAGAAATAAATCTTAAAACCCAGAGGATAGATGCATAAATGAAGAACTATAAGAGTTGCGACAAATGTTTCTTGCACACTGAGAACTATAGGAGCAACAAATGGCATTTGACCATGACCAGCAGAAATTGCAGCTACAAACAAATCTAAGAATAGATAAATATGAATAAATATGAATAAATATGTCTTAGCAAACAAGAAAGTGATCTTGATATGATCACTAGTTCATTTATGTATATAAATGTATGTATATAAATTAAAATCTCCTCCAAAATAGTTATTGCAGGTCAAAGCAAAGCAGAAAAAGATTTAAAATTAGAATTAATCTGAACATTGAAGATATGACAATGCAAATTTAAATAACTTATGTTTAAATAACTCCTATGCTGACATTTTGGAGATTACAACTCTAAATTCTGAGTGGTTTGCTTCTGAGTATATTCTAGGACTCTGCAAAGGTGCTTTACACCAGTGTGTCGAACAGATACTTCAGATACTTCTCTTTGACGATTTCCAATGGTTGTTTAACAGTTTTTCCATGATATTCCGAGACTCAGGAAGGTTATATAATAGTTGCATTAATTCTACACACAGTTGCTGCTCTGCAAATCCAGAAGAACATTTTAAAAAGTATGTGGTGAAAATGGCACAACTGCAAGAATTTCAGACATTTTGTAATCCAGTCTTCTCTAAAGAGAACATGGCATTAAGTTGCTATAACTGAAATGACATGATGAAAAGATGAATTTTAATAAATGACAGGAAGCAAAAAAACCGGGCAGCATCTTTGTTTCAATTGGCTTCCAGTTTAGCAATGCCAAAAGTAAGAAGTATTCATGCTGTCTTCTTTCTGACACATTTATGTCCTTCAGATTCTCTCCTTCTCTTCCCACTTTCAAGGTGGTGATCCTTCAAGAGTAACAAATTGCCTGAGAAGTAAACAGCTCTTTAATCAGAATGGATTATTTGCAAAGGGTCCTAAAAGTGAAAAGCCACAGGCCAAGGACCAAAGAAATACTTAGGGAGGACCATATATAGTCCTGGAATCACTGCTTGACTCTTCCTCAGAAAAACTTAAATAAATATTAGAATTAAAGTAAGGTACATTAGAGAACCTGTAGAGTTGTTTTTTAAAAAAATGTTCTCTTTTAATTTTAGGTGGAAGTAAAGTATTAATCTACTAAGAAAGGTAGATGGAATTGGACTTACCTTACGAAAATACAGGTAGTCCTTCACTTACAATTCATTTAGTGACTATTTTAAGTTATGACACTGAAAATCAAAGTGTTTTATGGCAAATTTTCACAGTTAGGATATCCCCACAATCACATAATCAAAATTCAGATGCTTGGCAACTGACTCATATTTATGACAGCTGCAGTGTCCCGGGGTCAGATGATCCCTGTTGTGACCTTATGACAAAAAAAGCCAATGGGAAACCAGATTTGATTAACAACCATGCTACTAACTTAACAACTAGAGTGGTTCACTTTACAATTGTTGCAAGAAAGATCATTAAATGAGGCAAAACTCACTTAACAAATGTCTCACTTAGCAACAGAAACCTGGGGCGCAATTGTGGTTGTTAGTCAACAACTACCTGTAATGAACTTTTTTTTCTATTTCACCAAGTCCTTGAGATTATATGATTAGCTGCATGTTTTTGTCTTTTATTTTTTCTGTCAATTAATGATTGATACTTTCATTAGTGATGTTTGCATTTGTATGACTCATATTACACTTTAATAGGTCAATTCCAGTCTAGTTACAGGTCAACTGAAGTACACCTTGTTCAAATGCAGTATTTTTATAATGGTGGAGGATTATGCTTTTTTGATAAATTATAAGAACCATCAAAAAAGAATGAAGGAAATGTTAAAGTAAATTTGGTGGCCAGGAGAAATTTAAACTTGCTAAATGAATTGAGAGATTTTTTTTTCAATCAACAACGTCAGTAGAATATCTTATGTGTGTATGAATGTTGTTGAATTAGAATAAATGAATGTTACTGAAAATTATATGGTAAAAATGCTAATTTTTACAGTTTGAATTCATTTATCATGTGGTAAATCTGTGGAAAAATATATTTTATAGTAGTCTGATGTGGATAGGATTGGCTCAGATATATGTATTGTTTTCTTAAGGCTGGGTAGTAAAGTAGAAGTGGTATTAGATACATCATTCGCATTCTGTTTCTAGATTTTCAAGTACAAAATTTGTGCTATAAATTCACAGTTGGTGGTTTGATATGCACATAATTCCCAAATATTTCATCATGTCACGAACTATAAACTGTGCACTATTTTTAATTAGCTATCCTTCTTTACTTGGCAGCCATCAAGCCCCATTTTTCCCAATTGATTTTATTGCTAATAAACCTGCCAGACCTGTCAATCACTTTTTCTATTGTCATTGATGCTCCTACTATTTTTACTAATTAAAAATCTATCTTTGCACATATTGTATTTTAATAAGGAGTCTGGATATAAAACTTGTAGCTGTAGGTCATTAAATGTAAATAGCAAGTGACAAAGTAGTGTTGGAGATGAATGATTTGCTAGATCACTACACCCTAAGGGAAAAAGAAGCCACCTTCTATTTTTCTTACACTAAGAAAGTAAGATTACCAAAACAAAAAAGAAAACTAACCCTGATAGCTAGATAAAAAAGAATTCTACATACCATACATAGATACAAATATTATCCAGTTTGTTAAAAAAAAAAACATGAACAAGGAAAAAAAATCCTCTTGGCTTGACATTCACAAAAAATAATTGGGAGATTAAATTCAGAATTAACACTTTTTTTTCTTTTCTTAAAAGGCCTTTTAAAACAAAGCTCCCCTCTGGGTTTCTCATTCTAACAATTGACTAAAGAAAACAAATTAAGGATGCTGCAAATGAAGAACGTAAGAGAGTAATAGAGAACTAAACAATAGAAACCATGTCTGCCAAGGACAACTCAATAATCCTAGAAAGTTTTTAAAAATTATGCTGTAGAAAAAATACTTCACCAAACTCTTTCAATTATCAAAGATCATTGGGGGGGGGGGGGAATCTTGCTTCTTGCTAAGTATTTGCCAGTTAAAAACGCCTAATATGTTTCACATTCACTTAAATAGGGAATATATTCAATGAAAATATGTATTTAAATATATGCAGGGGCAGGGATGAAAGCATGCCAATTAGTTTTATATATGAGTGTTAAAGCCTGTACAAAACCCAGATCACCCAACAGTGTATCAGTAAGACGGCATCCAAAGATGAGCAGCTGAGAGAATGCCTAAAGCAGCAGCAGACATAGGAGGAAAATCAAGCAAAGGAAGTACTTAACAAGACAGGACCCTATATAGGATGTGCCATCAACAAATAGCTGTGATGGCTAACCCTGGGAAATGCTATCAGTGGCTGCCAGACAGACTGAGGCAGCTCAAGAACAGACACCAAGAACCACATCCACAGAAGCAGAGATTAATTGTACTAGAGAGAACATGAGGTTCAGACTGCAGAGATGGCTCAGAGACAGTGTTAACACATAGTGGCAGGGTATAAGATGAAGGCAGGAACAACAAACAGTGAAAGTGACAACGAAGTAGCTGGCATTGTGTACAGGAATATTGCTGTGTGTATGGGGTAAATCCTTCCAAATACAGATGGCAGATTCCATAAAAGACTGTGGAGAAGAGGGCTAAGATCCTGTGGGGCTTCCAGATACAAATGGAGAGATAGACTCTGGACAACCAACCAACCAGACATGTTGCGGTGCCAAGTAATAGTAACAGCAGGAAGAAGGAGGATGAGAAGCTGGAAATATACCAGAGCCTGAAAGAGAAACTAAAGAGGATGTGAAGTGGACCCAGTGTTGATAATAGCACTTGGGGCTGTGACTCCTAGGCTGAAAAACTGGTTTGGGAAAAATCCCAGGAACAACATCAGAGTGCTCTATGCAGAAACTGGTTTGTCTGTTTTTTTGTCTTGAATGATAAACACTGAGACCAATTAGCTACAGCAGACTGGGCTATTTATGATAAATGAATTGTTTGTGAGAAGACTTGAGTATTACTTTAAAGCAACTACATTTTTTCAAAACAATAATGGCAATTTTTCTATTCTAATGATACCAAATACCTCTTAGACCTCTTGACCTTACACAAAAGGTGCCAGATTTTGACCTTCCCCACCAGCATTGGTTAACTCTGAAAAGGATCCTTATCCAACATACTGTCTGCCAGTATTCATTATTTAAGTGGGGTCTTATCTCTACCCCTCAGTGTGACTGTGGTGCTCTTCGACAAAATATCCATCACATGGATATTAATGTAAGGTCCGGCCCAATGTCTCATTTTTTTCAACATAGGCCACCCTGTCCTTGAATGGCTGGGTGGATTGGACATTAACATTTCATCACTATAAGTTCATGTATTTGCCATACATTAAATAAATAAATAAACCTCTTAGACAGATGAAAGCAAAAAAAAAAAAGATTCCATTTACTAACTCTATTTCAGGAATCAAGATGACCATCACTTTCTTATATTTAACTACCCTGTAATCCCACATGAAATGTTAGGTGAACATCACCAACCACGTTACCCCCCTCTCCAAAGATCATCTGCATTCTTAACCTAAGTGTTAAGAAGAATGAAATTAATCTTTATCTGAATGCAAAGACAAAGTTACAAGACAGGTGTCTTGGTATATACGTGAATTCTCAAGATTTGATAATTTCTATTCAAGTGCAGTGAACAAAGTAATGCAATACTTTGGATTTTGATAGTGATATACGTATGAGACACTGAGCATAAATATTGCAATTACAATTTTTACTATAAGAAAACATTGCCAATGTAACAAAGAAAAAAGGCCTTGACCAAAATATCTGAGGATATTAAACTGAGACGTAATCTACTGATGCAAATCATTACATCTATTTGCATTTGCTTACTGAACCCTAACATAGAAATTAAACTACATAGAATGGGGGGAGGGAGGGGAGAGAGCTGGCTGTGCATGGTTAAAAGGAGACATCTTGGAGGATCCAAGCTCTTTCATTAATTTCCCTACTTCCCCTCATTAACAAGTAAAATGTTTTTACTGCTTGAAAAGTTTTAATAAATAGGAAAATGCAGGGCAGCCTACATAAGTTTTTAATGCAATATACAAAAGCTTTTAATATTTTTACATACATTAATGAAAAAGCTAAATTTTATAAGATCTATTCTGTGAGAGAAATAAATACTACATGAACAATTACAAATCCCTTATAAATGTTTAACTCTTCCATTTCGTACAATACATCAATTAGCAAGTCAATTAAATGAATATGCGGGTTTTTTTAAAAAAAAATCTGACTCTTTCAGTTCTCCTTCTTAACTATTTTAATTTATTAAGGAAAAGCAAAAAAAATAGACTGCTAGAGATCCACATTCAAATTCAAACTCAGCTATGAATTTTCTGGAGTTAGTAAGTTAGTAGTAAGGAACTTCATTATAAACCTAGACCAGCAGTGTAAATGCCAGTATTGAAATATTTGAAGTGAACTGAATATTTCATTCACTTTCGGGTGAATGAAAAGCCACCATATACTTTTAGTGGTCTTTAATTAGCTACCATGCATAATCCAGCTACTCTGTGAATAATAATAGGCAGTTTTGTCTGTTAAAAGGCAAAGCATAAACATCATCTGAACATTCAGCAAAATTCAATAAAAGAGGTAAAATCAAGCCATTTTATCTTTGTAAAAATAGAATATAGAGAGATGTGGTTCAACATTTCAATGGCTTCAAAGCAACCAGACATAAGGTTCCATTAAATCTAGTCTCCCAAAAAGCAGATGGCAATATATTAAAATTCCTCCAGAAAATTGTTAATACATACTTAAAGAAATTATAGACTGGTTCCTATTCAGAATCTGCCTCCAGGATTTTTGGGTTCTCTGTCTAAATCCTGTATACAAAATACATTAATAGCCATACCAGCCCTATTAGAGGTTACAGATAGTTAAGAGCTTTAGTGAAAAAGTCAAATGGGAATAATTTTCTAGAATAGCCCTCATTTAACATGACTGACAATTATTCAAAGGAGTCTGCTGAATTGGGATTTTAAAATAAATATGTATAACTAAACTCTACCTTTAATCCTCAGTGATGCCATGCCTAATAGAAACCAAGAGGCTGTGAGTTTTAATTCCATTTTAGGCATAAAAGATGAAAGACTGACTTTGGGCCTCTCTCAGCCCAACTCACTTCACAAGGTTGTTGTTGTGGAAAAAGAACAAAACGAAGGTGTACTAGATATGTTTGCTGCCTAGATTTATTTATTAAAAAACTCCTGATGCAATCAGTCTGCCTCCCCCTTGATTCAATCTTGTGAAGTGTAGTAATTTTTTCTACACCTTTAGTGAACAAAGAATGGGATTTTTTCATGTTGATCATTATCAAGAGGGAATATTCAATCTTTAATTTGTCCATGATTGATTAAATCCATATTTCAAAAGCATCTATCTTATTTTTCTCACTCTTTCTCAAAGTCCAGCTTTTACAAATTACCATGGGAAAAAGAATCCTGAACTTTGCTGTGAAAGAAGTTCTTTATTCTTGATAGTTTTACTAAAAAATTTCATCATTTCTTCTCTAGGATTAATCTCACCTTTAGTGATTCAACATTGCTGGACTAATGAAGCATGAGGCTGACCTTAAAGAGTATTTAGAAGTTTCATCTATGTACAAAATGGAGCAGGGGGGACAATTATGGGTGCTTATCATTTGGAGTATCTGACATCTCTGCTTTATCTCTGCTACCAGACTCATTTCCAGGTTCAACTATGTTTTCTTGGGCACAAGTATAATAAACATTGGATTTATTCATTAATTCATTCAATTTATATAGAGGCTCACAACCAAAACATGATTCTGGGCCACTAACAATATTTAATATAAAAGTACATAACAAAATTCTGAGTGATATACAGTATTTATTAGCCGAGAAAAACCAACCAAAACCAAAAATTAACAAAACCAGGAAATGGGCTCAACCAGAGGTGGTATTCAGCAGGTTCTGACTAGTCCTGGAGAACCGGTAGTGAAAATTTTGAGTAGTTCACCTCTGACTAGCCCCACCACCATCTATTCTCTGCCTCCTGAGTCCCAGCTGATCAGCTGGATCTTCTTTTGTTGCCCTGCACAGGAGAACAGAGATGGAAAACAGGTTGGTGGGATGGGGAGGGAATGGGATTTTGCAATAACCTCCCCCCAGGAGTGGGGAGGGAATGGGGATTTTACAGTATCCTTCCCCGGCCATGCCTACCAAGCCATGCCCACAGAACCAGTCATAAAAAAATCTGAATCCCACCACTGAGCTCAACCACATACCTCAGGCCTTGTCCATTACAGAGTGCCATCTGATGGAATAGCCTTTTCTATTTTGGCCATCTACTACAAACTTTCTGATCCTGATAGCCTTATAAGTCTCTTGCTGGTCACATCTACCCAACCCATTAGAGTGGGGAGGCAGGGAATGCTGTGAGTCCCATCCCTTCTGGTGGAACCCAGAAGAAGGGCCTCCTCCGTGGTGGCTCCCTCTCTCTGAAATATCATTGCCCCAGAAATTAGAATGGTCCCCTCTCTAATATTCTTCCGGAAGGCACTGAAGACCTGGTTCTGCCAGCGGGCCTGGGGAACCCATAGTGGGATGGAGCCCATCAAATGGCTTGTGTGATCTGCTGTTGTCGGGCGGGGGGTGGGAGTTGGGGGTGATTTTTTAATTTTTTTCCAGATTTTGTTCTATTGTACTTTATTAATTTATTTGATTCTTTTTGTTAGCTTTATTGTATTTTTTAAAAATATGATTTTACATTCTGTAACCACCTTGAGTCACCATGGGCAAATAGGTGGCAACATTAAATAAATAAATAAATAAATAAATAAATAAATAAATAAATAAATAAATAAATAAATAAATAAATAAATAAATAAATAAAGAAAGCCTTGAGATATGTCTTTTGCAATCATTTTGCCTGGGAAGAGCAAGCAGGGAGTTTTTTTCCCACCCTTGCAGGCAAAAACTTCAATGGTGATATCTTTACAGATGATAGCAATATTCAGTTAAGATAAAGCTATGATGATTTTAGAAAAATTCTGACAAAGCTGAGTTTTTCTTTTAAATTCTGCTAGAGATCATGAATGGAAGAAGTACTCTATGAAGAAAAATATCATCAAAGGTAATATGCTTCAGAGATCATTACAGAACGTGACCATAAAACCCTGACACATTGTCATTAGCCACACGAAGGCTCCACATTGGCAAAACTAGTGAATTTTACTAAAGGTTCTCCAAGTTCTTTCTAATGAATAGGGAAGAAAATTCCTGAGTATGTAGAACAACTGTACTGGCCTAGATTATTTGGTGTTAAATGAAGAAAAGCATTGGAACTAAGGAACTTCATTGTATTGCAATATCCTTAAAAAAAAACCTGAAGTATACACTGATAGCAGAATAGAAAGATTTAGTAACAACTTATTTATGGCTTATGAGAACTTGACTGTAAAACTTTTACAGCACAGTTCTACTTTTCTTTCTTATTTTCTTTTCCAAAAGAGTCTATATTTCTTAAGAGTTATGACAGATTACTCTGGAAAGAGATCTGTACATGTGTATGTGTATATGTATGTATGTGTGTCTGTGTGTGTATGTATGTATATTAATATTCATATATAATATTGTATTTCATATATACATATTTAAAGATGCAAGTAATTTTGTAATGGATGCCTTAGTATTACCTGGAAATCTTTTTTTATTTTTGGAATTATGATGAGTTAAAAAATAAAGCCCTATCATTAAACTTGTTTTTTTCTCCACCATTATAATCTAAGAACCGTGTAAGTATAAACAATTCCATAGTTATAATCTGAAAAACCATCAGGAGAAAAACTAGCCCAGTTTATTTTTAATAAAAGGAGGATCATAGTATATAATAACTCTTCCTGCCATATCCATTGAATCTGCAGAAATAGAGATTGATGTCTAGATATTTCTGGCAGGGGAAGCAATATTTCTCTACAACACATGCTTTAGATATACAATTCCATTTTGAGATATGTAAGAAGGCCAGTGTCAACCTATCTACCCCTCAAAAGCTGCATTTGAACCTAATCCATTTAGTAAAAGAAAATCCATCAAAAATTGTATAGCACTGCTGTATATTTTTCCCATTTCCCACTAATTAACCTATTTGAGCTACGCTTTTTTATTTCACATATACAGTATAATGAGACAAAAATAAGGTAGACCAAATGTCATAGATTAATATTGTCCGCAGAATCCATACAACCTGATAGCCTAGGAAAATGATGTGTTGGAACAACTATGTTTCTGCTACAATATAGATGTAGATATATCTTTCCATTAAGACATAAGAAGGAAATCTAGGGATCTACTAATTAAAAAGGTGTTTAGTTTTTCACCTTACGATTACAGCAAACATGAGATGTGGCAATCCAACTTATGAAATGTCAAGGTGGGGTTAATCCATGTCAACTGTCTGCATCATTTTTAAGGCATTTGTGCAAGATTAAGGAATAACCAGCAATGTGGTCACACTTGATTAATAAACTATAGTGTTACTCAATAGTTTGAATTAATAAAACCATCACTGAAAGAAATCACTCTGTCAAAGTTTTACAAAGTATTATTTATCACAATATGAAGATTAAAAAAAAACAACCCCTCCCCCAAGTGACAAGATATTTGTGTACAAATATTTTATGATATCAGTTTGGAATAGTAATACTCATCAGTTGGCATTATATAATTTGGTTGTCAATGTTTCTGGATGACATATATAATATCTTAAATCTCATATAATCTTATTACAGTTAGCTAAATTGGCCTGCAAGATGGTTACTAAACTATTCTGCAAAAAGGCCTAGAGATGGGGGATGGATAATTCTGGGCAAAGTATGAATCCAAATTTGTAAAGTCAACTTCACGCTTACCTGTTGTTTGCAATTTCATCCCACCTCAAGTTTTTTATTCATTTTGCAAAGATTTAATGTCTCTAGGTCACATTCAGTTAAGTCTTTATTTCTTTCATTTTTTCTTGTTTCTGTATATTTGCATCAAGTGGAAATTCATAAGTGAGCTTAGTTTTAGAATGTTTTTAAGATTTCAATACACTGTCTCTGTGTTATTAATTGTGAATTGCAGAAAGAAAATCCATTTTGTTTAGTGAATGAAAAATTCACAAAGTTTTCCAGTGACCTCAATGAGGCAACTCATGCTAACTGTTCCCTCCTCTTTCATTTTGTGCATAAAGACATCTGCAGAGAAAAATCAATGTTTGCTCCACTTGTGGAAGGTTTAGCTGATGTTCATTCACGAGTGCTGAAGATTCCCTTGTGCCACAAACAAGGAGACTTGGAGTGAGAGCTTTCTAAATGCTTCATCTACTCTTAACAGCTAGGGAGGGTAAGATGACTTTCTGGAAGATGGCACAGGATAAGAAGATTTAAAAGTAATAACATGGATTCCATCAGGAGCAGGCATTGCAAGACTTATAATCCCTTGGTCATTAAAACGCATCACATACACAGTAGATCCTGCTCTGCTACTGAATTGCTGAAATGAAAAGTGATTTATCAGGACAAAGGAGCACACCATTTTTAACACAACCAAGATGTTATTGTTTTAAATATGGATGTTTAAAAATTATGATGTGAAATAATGCTTTTAAAAGTATCCCTTGGTTTTAAGATTAATTTCAGTATTGTACAATATGAACTGCATTAAAGCCTATAAAATGTTTGCTGAAAATTGTATCTATTTCAGTGTAAGTACACTTCCAAATAAAACTGAATCTTTAAAAAACTGGAAAGTACCTCAGACAGACTTGTTCATTCATAATATTTATATTGTATCAAAGGCTATTAAAAGAAGAATATAAAATTAAATTGAGTTTGTAGAATATGCATATTTGCTATTTTTATGTTATACATAAACTAGGAAAAAATTAAAAATTGTATTCATGTTGGCAATAAAGAGATTTCTGCTCTTTTTGGAATCAATTTTCATTTTCTCAGGATTCCTTGTGAGACATTAGCACACTTCTCCCCGACCTCATGTTAAAGCCATATTAAAAATGCTTCCATCAGTAATCAGCAGAAAATCTCTTCAATCATTTGAGAAATACTAAAGATAAAGTACAAATTGTATCAGCCCTTTCAGCAGTTAGTAGCTAATTTTTTTAAAAAAAGTTTTAGTCTCTTATTTTCAGGCCATCTGATATAGATAAATTTTTTTAAAAAAAGGAAATGTAAAAATGTTACCTAAATTGGAAAGTTCTTGCAAGAAACGAAACCAACATTTCTCATTGAGTTGTAGCAAAGATCTTGATTTTTAACATGCATATTTATATGTAAAAAATAATGAATTAGATTCAGGCTTACCCATTTTGTGTTTCAGCTTTTCCCTCAAGGCGTACCTCATGTATTCCTGTTTCACATCCAAATATCTCAATTTTTCCAAGAGGACTACGCAGAATGACACATCTCCTTTTACACTGAGTCATCTCATCTCTCAAAGGCACCTGGTTTAAAAACAAATAACAATATATTTGATGATAGATAGATAGATAGATAGATAGATAGATAGATAGATAAGGACTTTACACACTTTTAGTATTTTTTCTGAAATAAAATAAAAGAATTAGAAGAGACCTTTTTTCAGGGAAAAATATATTTATATATAAATGTATAGTATTCATCAGTGGTAATGGGTTTCAAGCAGGGGATATTATTACAGTTTATTGATGAGTGAATTAATAGGCATTTGGCTAGGGACTTCCTATCAAATTTTTCTCTTACTCAAGAGTTTATATTTAGCTAAACTGAGAAGGGATTAAGGAGGAGCCAAACCTTTGCACTGGGAGTTCCCTAAAAAGTAAAAATCCCTAAAGAGACAGGAGTTTACACTTGTGAACTGCAATGTTGTGGCATATTTTTCTTCTTGTCTGAAAACAGCAACAAATACAAGTGGCTAGTTTTTAAAGAAAAAGTCTCAGCAAATAGTTACACTTCAGTTATTCAAAAATAATAAAAAGTAATCAGTTCAAATAAAAAGACAAGGTAGCAAAAACTGCAGTCATATGTGCAAGCCCAGTAGATGACACTAAAACCAGAAATAAAAGTTGAAGAAGGTATTCTGTACCAGTCAGTTTTCAGGCTCTTGTAGATAGAAATGGGGTGGGAAAGATGTCTATATTGGGGTGGAAATGAGGAAATGTTTCCGTTTTAAACAGATTTAGCAATTTCATGATAATTGTTTTTCACTTGATCCTACTTTTAAAAAAATAGAGAATCAGTAATTTCATGGCTCTCTCTGACTGGTTCCAATAGCTAGGAGAGAGCAGAAGGAAGAGGAAACTACAGAAGTTAAAGAAAAATGAAAGCTCTTCCCTGTAGTCCTCATGTGGCCAGACTGAATAATGTTGCCTCATGGAGGACTTTGCACCTATTGTTAACTGAGTAGACAGGAAGGAGCCAGAAGCAAATTTTTTTTTACCGCATATGCATCCTTTGGATCTGGCCTCTCTATAGCATCCCTATTTGCCTGGGAAATAGACTTGGTCTGCTTGTCTTTTTCTCAGGCTAAAGTCACAACACCTTTTTTTATTTTATTTTTGTAGCATCAAGTATGTAGCCACTCAATAACAAAATTGTCAAGTGTAAGTATTATGAATGAGTGGATAGTAACGTAACGAGGAGAAAGAAGCATTTAATGAAGTGTAGATATGTCCCCAAAATAATATAAAATCTAATACAGGAATCTAATGGGGAAAAAAAAAGTATTGAAGTGCCATCATTTGAGGCAAAATTTGTGGGGTTTGGGGAGGGACGGGATGCGTTTGACTCAGTATTGACTCTTGGCAACTGCTTTGACTAACCCCTGCAGTTTTATTGCCATTACCTCCTTCTTAGTACTGAGAGAGAATAACTGATCCATAGTCACCCTTATGGCTTTGTGTATAAGGCTGGGCTAGAACTCCTGGCTTACCTGCTGTCTTAAATCATTTATACCAAACTGGCTGTCTAGTTTGTATTAATCTTTCTATTTTTGCTCAGAAGTGACCTAAAGCACTTAAACTTGTTGGTAGCTATGAGAGAAGAGAAGGGATGGTAAAGAAGATTATTAGTGAAAAGATAATTGTGATGAGAAGAAGTAATAGACTTTACAGGACTTATCAGTAGGAATACTGACTAGTGCCGTGATGGTTAACCTATGGCACATGGGCTGGAAGTGGCATGCAAAGCCATTTTCGCTGGCATGCGAGCCGTTGCCCCGGAGCAGGTCCACTGCACATGCACCCATGCCACACGCACTCCAGCTGATTGTCAGGTAGCTGCAACACATATGCGGGGATGGGGCATGCGGGAAACGCATGTGCAGAAAGGTACAGGGTGGTCACAGGGTGGTCACACGGGCATGCACAGAGATGCATGGTGTGCATGCAGGGGGTCATGTGCGCATATGCAGGGGACATGGGGGCACATGCATTGCCTTCTGGGTGTTGTCACACATGCACTTTTGGCACGCGAGGATGGAAAGCCATCACTGGACTAGTGAAACATATTCCAGAAGGCGGATATCCCATTGATCCTAACGAAAAGAAATAATTACAGAGATATTTTGGTTTCGACATCATTCAAAGGAGAAATGGTACCTTAGAGTCTTACAAAACTCTAACACTAATAACAACTACAATAATGGAAACAGAACTGTGGTAAACATAGTATCAATAATACTATTGCACCTTGAGTGCAATCCAAAATAACACTACTAGTATTAGAACACTACTTGAACATCACAGGCATTGACAAAATCATTACCAAAAATCTATCAAGATTCTCAGTCACCCAAGTCAGGGTTATCCCAGAGGTGCTTTTTTAAAAGGTAACTGGACTTCTTTTTCTCTGAAGATGTTTCGCTCTTCATCCAAGAAGCTTCTTCAGTTCTGAACTGAAGAAGTTTCTTGGATGAGAAGCTAAACATTTTCAAGAAACATAAAGTCCAGTTGCCTTTTCAAAAAGCATCTCTGGGAAAATCATCACTAGTTAAGGGTTTACTTGGAACAACTTATATCCTGTTATATTTTTAACACCATCAAAAATAACATCTGCTTATCCCGGATCCTTGGAAAGGATTTGATAGGTGGATAAATATGCCAAATCCAGTCTATCTGGTTGATTGTGCCATTGTTCTAGAATATTTCCATAGAATATTTGATCACCTTGATCTGGCTTCAATCTGCTGGAACAGGCTAGCACTGAGATAGAAGTTCTGTTATGAGAACAATCATTTAGCAAATCATAAACCTGCCATCTTGGTGCCATAGCAAAAATATTATGTAGACAAACCCTTAGAAATTCAAATTTGAGACAAAGAAGCATTCTAGTTCACTTCAGATGGAAAATCTGGTATTATCTATTATAGGCAGTGTCTTTTTGGTGCCATAAATTAAAGGATATTCTGTCTACTACAATTCCTTTTTTTTTAAATAAAGTTTTATTTGGGTTTTCACACACAAAAATACAAGTAAAACATCTTTTTTGAAAATAGCATGGTCCCGGGTTGAATTTCTTTATACAGACACAAAACTCAATTTCATGCTCCTTTTTGTATTCTATTCCATATCTTATACTATTTTACATTTTCTATATAGTTTTTCCTCTCTTTTAATTTTCTCAATTTTATTTTGATTATCTCATCTCAATTCAAATCATTATATTTATACTTTTGTCTGTTCTGTTTCAATTTTATATTATCTTTTCTCATTAAACAAATTTTCTCCTGTAGTTACTAATTGGAGTATGACACCTTTATATCTTTTAATTACATCCATTCAACTCTTATTTAAACTTCAATATATACCTTAAGTTTATGACCTTCAATACAATACATAACTTCCAATTGAATTCTGCTTGGCACATTCTTATAATACACACTATATATATATATATATATATATATATATATATATATATATATATATATATATATATATATATATATATATTAAAAAAAGAAAGATTGTAAATATATGTAATTATAAACCCTCATTCCATTCCAGTTCAGTTCTATCATTAATAATCATTAAAATCTTAACATCTTTAACACTTCTTTTCAATTAAATATCATACTTCCTTAAAAACACATATAATCTCCATAATTAATTTTTCCCTTATTTCTCTTCACATATGTTTTATAAATCATTAAATATACCTTTTGTTACATTTATTTATTGACAAGCATTCCACTGAATTACGATAGCTATTTTATCAGACATTTTAATCATACATTGTTTCATATTTTCTAAAATTATTTCTGCTTCTAATATAACCATACTATCTTATGTACCTTTGCAGAATCCCTTTTTCCATTAAATTTTCACCCATTATCTCTAAATAGGCCCTGTTTCTCTAAATTTTGCTTCTGTCCTTTATAACTTCTTTTCCTTTCTTTCTTCCCTCTCATCTTCTCCTTCCCCTTTTTACCCCCTTGTCTCTCTAGTACTAATTCTCTCTTCTGCATTTCCCTCTTCTGTTGCTTTCTGATTTTATACTTATTTTTCACTCTATTTTTTTTGGAGTTGTTTTTCCCAATCTTAAACTTTCCATTCTCTTTCCCCCCTTTCCTTTTTTTCCCCCACCTAAGATTACTTGTTCATTAAAGATGGCTTCTTCTTTATTGCAATCTTCTTGTTCTGCAGGCATTTCTTGTTGTTTCTCATAATTCCAAATCTCCATTTCTAAAAACTGAAATACGAAGCCAAAAGAACCTCTCCCTCTTGTGCATCTTCTTTGTACTTTTTAAGTTCCATTTTCAGTTCTTCTAAAAGTGGAGCCATTTTAAACAGTTTTAAACAACCACCCGATTGATTTTAGTCATTCAAAACAATAACCAAGAATCCAGAAATCATCAAGTAATCCAGATAGTCCCGAGTTATATCTACTTATTTCTTTTTCGACTTTCTCTTCCTGGGTTTTTTGTTGCGATATTTCAGTTAGAATGTATCTTTTGGAAGTCTTGTTGAGATTTTGCTATAAGTTCTTTTTTAATTTCAGGCAGTCTCCTCCCTTCCAGATCCTACCCTTTTATTCTTTTTCTCTCCTTTCCTGTTTTCAAAAGCTTTTAATTATCCAGAAATCTTTATTATCCCTTTGACTTTTTATTTTCAGCATTAAATGCCTATTGATGTCAAAGTGGATTTTTTCCAATTTCTTGCTTAAGTCTCTTAGCTGTCAGTATAGGAAAAGGAGAAAACCAAATCTTTTCCCTTTTCTCTCTCCTTCGCAGCTTAAAAATCTTCTTAGGGAACAATGTTATTGTTTTTTAACAGTTTCAATGCCAGGGTACCTTATTTGTTGCTTTTGCTGTTTGACCCAGTCAACCAACACTTTCTCTTCTTATCTTCCTCCTGCACATTCTTTTCCGGTCGAGTTCTTCTTTGTGGTGGTCATTTCTGACCACCACTGCAACCGCCTTCGGGAAAGGGAGTAATGGCCAGCTGGAGAGGAGAGATGCGGCTCTCCTCAACCCTGCTGGCAGTCTCCCCCCTCTTCACCACCTCTACGGGGTGGCTTAGCCCCGAAATTAGCTGGCTCGGGGTGCTCCAGCGGCAAGCAAGGATCGAAGCCTCGCAGAGACGAGGTTTCGGTCTGTCACTGAAGAAGCTCAAACCGGAAGTCCTCTACTACAATTCCTTAAAAACTGAACATGTGCTAACAATTTGAGCTGGACTTCCAGAGATAATCAGGAATCAGAATACAATGAAAATAATATTGGCAAGCTACAATGTGATTCAGAAGGTATTGCACAAGTTCTAATAAGAAAATGTACTTCTATTGCCAGGAGAAACTAGGTGGATCTCAGCTACTATATGTTTTCAGAGTTGAGTGAACAAAGTAACTACTTGTAGTATGCTACAATATATGACTTAGTGTCTCAAAATAATTGTACATTATTATTATTATTATTATTATTATTATTATTATTATTATTATTATTATTATTATTCTACACAAAAAACAACAGTGTACACAGCAAACGAGATAACTAGGTTTTGTATCACAAATCACTAGTCGAAAAGTTCCCAAACATTTAGGACTACATGATGCATCGGCAGATTATGCGAGGAGATCCCAGTAAGGTGGCCTTCTGCAGCTGATCAATTATGATTTTGTCAGCGCCAATTGTTTTCAAGTGCTTGCCTAGGTCTTTAGGCACAGCACCCAGTGTATTATTACTACTACTACTACTACTACTACTACTACTACTACCCATGCCCAGTTCCTGTAACCGTTCTTCATATGTTTTAGTCTCCACTCCATATTATTATTATTACTATTTTATAAAACATAAAAATAAAAACAAGAATCAACTACCACTGTTAAGCTCAGTTCCATTGGTCAAAATATATTGCTACTAGAAAATCTATCACAAGAACAATTAATGAACAGGAATATGTAGTGACAGAAGTGGCCTTTGCCTATGAATTCACTCTAAAGTGAAGAAGAATATAGTGTAAACAGTTTTAGAGATTTGTCTCAGATTAAAAGTAGTTCTACAGATTTGAAATGTCAGTGAGACTGGACCAAACCCAATATTCATTTCATTGGAATAGAGTGGACAGTGAACAATCAAGCTTAATTTTCAGCTTGATTTATTTGGTAAGGTGAAAGGGCATAGGAAATGCATACTAAAGAAACAAAATAAAGAGGTAACCCAAAACTGAAGAGTTAGTATCATGTACATTAAGACAACAGTAGCCCTCCTTCCCAAATGAATAGTTACTAGTCATCATTATGGACAATTAATTGGTTTGACATTAAATAAATTAGGGTATTCATATAACTCAGAAGTCTCCACCCAAATCTGAAATGTAGAACAAAGGTCTATCATTGCCCATACATAAGACTTAATCAAATTCCTACCCTGTATCAAGTGGGATTGTATCTTGTCGAATTTTTTGGAAATACTCTTTTCCAACCTACAGGAAAAGGTATTCCCACAATTATAGCCATCTCTCTTGCTAGAAGCAAGATTTCATAAAGTTTGTATGCATTATCCATTTTATCCACTTCCTCAGGAAACAAATGGCAAATCTTACTTAAATGAATATTATTGAATGGTAGTCAGCCTAGGTATAATTGTCTTCAAATTGGCTTAAAGCTTACTATGAATCTGATTTTTCTAGTGAAAATTTTATATATTCCAAAACAAAAACTAGTGAACCTGATATTACACTGTTTAAACAGGCAATGCAACAATAAATCATAGATGTCTTTTTGTTAAAGTTAAAATCAAGAGTTAGATTCTAATTTTTATATCTTACTAAGATTTCAGTTCAGTATTCTTCAGAAATTTTACTTCAAAATGAATATTCTGTATATATCTATATTCTGTATATTTTAGGCTCTCCTCCCCCAAAAATATCAAAACTGAAGTCAGTATTAATCTATTGTAACAAATATCACTAGGATTAAAAAAAATGCTCTTAGAAGAAGAGTAATAATAATAGCAGCCTAATAAAATTAATTGCACACAAAATTATCAAATGCAAAAAGGCCATAGGAAGCTATAAATATTGGGCTATGCAAAAATTCCAATAAAAATCAGGGCTCCTACCATGCTCAAAACTGCTAATAAGAATAGGGTTATCCTAAGAGATAACTTTACATAAAACTTTTTGCCCTTCAGATCATTATTGTACTTTCTATGATTATCCATCCAGGACTTATAGTAACTACTTCTGGAGAGAAGGCGACTCTGCTTTAAAACAAAACAAAACAAAAACAAAAACAAAAAAAAAGCAAACACTCCTAGCTATGAAATAAATTCTTACCAGTCCTGGATTCAGTTCTATTAGCAAAGATACTAAGTTGGAAAGAAACAAGAGTTTGCATAAATGGATTTCACAGTAATTACCCCACAGCCAATATTTCGGACATTAAAATGATTAAATGGAAGTATGGCATACCCTTAAGGATGTTTCTCTTGGCTTCATACACTGCTGAAATTACAAAGCCAGTGTGGCATGCCCAAGATCTGGTGACAAATTGGTTCTTTGATTGATCTGTTGATCCTGATCACATGCTACCATTAAAATCAAACTTGAAAAAATTTACCTGAAGCTATGGAACTGGTTGAATTGAGGTCAGAAAAGAACCCAATGTATTTTTATGGCTATCTGCAATAACTGAAAAACAAAATGCATATTTATCCTCCCCTTTAATCTGAATTTAAATAATGTCATAAAGAAACCATAAACTTATGATACTAATAGTAGTAACAGTAAATTATAGTCTGAAGTATTCATAAATTAACCTTTAACTACAGACTTATTTTAAAATCTTGGCACAAACGTAGCCAAGAACATAATTCAGTTATTGGACCAGATACAATACTAAAATAGTTGTGCATGCTTTTCATAGCAGCTTTCTGAAACCTGGCATTCACCAGTTATTTTGGGCATAACTATGGTGATTTGAACGAGGAAAGTCCAACATCTTTATAGGGTAGGATGGATAAACAAAACCACATCAATTTAGACTGGGACATAAAGTTCAGCAGCTCAGTTTATGAATTAAGGGAGGCCTACTGCTAACTTTGTGCTCAATGTACAAACTTTCTTCAGAAATTTGTTCTAGGGTTGCGGTTTTTGTTTGTTTGGTTGTTTTTTGACTTCGAGTCAAGCCTTGACTCTCAGTGACTGACTAGATTTATCTCTGCAGTTTGTTGGTCAAGGATTTTCAGAAGTGAGTTGTCATTGTTTCTGGCTGAGAGTGAGTAACTGACCCAAAGTCACCAAATTGACTTTGTGTCTAAGGTAGAACTAGAACTCATAGTCTCCTAGTTTCTAACCTAATGCCTTAAACTCTACAAAAAATATTTTTATATCCTATTTACACCATTGCAAGTTTTTGCTCTGTATTCTTTCTTCGACTATTTTACCTCAAAGGTAAAATATTTCTTTTTACATTGCTTACTAGTCTTCTATTTGCTCATAAAATTACTTCATACCACACATATATTTTGACAAATAATTTTTTCCCAAAGAAACTATATTTTAAACATTGTTTGCAGCTATCTTTGCCCAGCAAGCAACTAAAAATATTATCAAGCATTGTGTGCTATCACAGCATCATCAACTTACTAACAGAGATTTCAATAAAAATCCTGTTCATAATACATTAGATTGTCCGACAAATACTAAACAATTTCTTCTTCAGACACCTGGAAGAGATTCTCCAAGCTTCCTATACCTAAGAGGGCACATCACCTAAAGAGGATTGCGGGATGGCAATTAACAGACACAATAAAGGCCATAAAGTATTGATGCTTTGCTATCTTTACAGGGTAGGCCTTAACAGTGCTTTAACACATATTTGGTAGAGTTCATCCCCTATTCAATTCCAGCAATGCTCTGGATAATTTTTCTCATTTCATCTCTCTCAACTCTTCCATAAACCATGAAGAGTGATGGGATCCATGAGAGATGAAAAGAGGCATAAGCACAATCTGATTCAAAAGGTCAGCTATTCTCCTATTCCAAACAGTGACCAAGGCTTCAGATGAACTGTCTAGCAGACTAGCAGGAATAGCTCAATTCCTTCTGAGACCTGTCTGGGTTCATTAGACACAAAGGGAGAACCGATTTAATAGGTCCTGTCTCCCTATAGTGAAAGGCGGTACCAGAGAAACCCATGATAATCACAGTGTGATCTAAGCATGACAAGGCAGGCACCAATAGCTCCCTCAATTTCAGATCAAATTAACACTGCTCCAATAGAAACAAACCTGGTGTGTGACCACTGCCCCAGGTTGGGCTCCAGATGATCTGGGATAGGTGGGTACCATGGAAACTATGAATTCCTGAGCTGCCTCAGACCCATTCCAGAAAGGAAAGTCTCTTGGCAGCCAACACAGTCTGTCTAATGCAACCACCGACAAACCCCCACCAAAATGGGGGGGAGGGAAGTGGGGAGAAATGTCTGCAACGAAAGAGTACATAGTGTACAAAAAGGCTGTCTCCATGTCTGCAGGTGTGGCAAATGCAGATGAACCACACAGAACCAGCAAAACAAACACAGTCCACCCTCTGGGAACACAACCCAAACAGATCCAAAACCAAGTCCAGCTTCAATCCAAACATTGTCTAACATTCAGTAAAGTATAAAACTAGAATACTAATATGCAGCAAGTCGGTATGTAGGTATTTTCTCTGCCATTTTTATCCACCTATTAAATATTTTGTTGTAGTTCAAAGTACAGATCAAAACTAATACAGCCTAAATTTAAAAAAACACTGCGGCAGATTTTATATAATGCTTATGCTAAGATCATATTAGACAATATTTTGAAATGTGAGAAATTAGAAGTCAGAACTAAAGTTTCAGTGAAGTTTGAAGTGATAGCTGTAATTGGGATACACCATGAAAACAACTATGAGTATATTATAAGGATGTGTAAAACAATATGAATTCAAATTATTTCAGATACAAATGGTTCTTCAGAGGATTCTGAACAAAATAGATCATATTCTGAAGTTTCCTCCAACCTCAGGAGAAAACAGGACATTTCATTCCATACCATGTTGACTGTTCTGACATTCAGTAATTGGCTTGTTTGTATTTTTTAAGTCCTCATAGGCTTTGAGGTAGAATTAATCAATAAAACAGCAGGCACAGATTTTATACTTGCTGCCACTGGCTGGAACTGGCTGAGGAGAAGAAGGATGGTGGTGCTAGGGAGATTCCATTAAGCACATGTTCAGAGACTAAAAACAGTTTTGAACTTAATAAAAAGGCTGCTGCCTATTTGGTATGTGAATTTACTGCTCTTTTTATATATTCATTTGTTTGCTTGTTGAGTTTTGCAGGCCTGTTGCCAAATAAAACAGTGTTGTGCTTTTGATTTAATAAATATTCTTGCAATGTTATTGAGTTTTCTTTGCAAGCAAAGTGTACTATGTATGGAAGTGTATTAAGACATTTCAAGCCAATAACCAGAAAACCAGTTTTGCTGTTGGTCTGCTATTCATTGGTTATTCTACCAAAGTGAATAAATTTAGCACTACTAGGTATTTTTCCCCCCAAGAAGAGCTCTATGGCATTTGTGCAGGCAGACCAATCTATAACAAATGCTTTTAGTTGTTTGTGAGGGGAATTTGTTAAAACATATGTATTTTAAAATTTACTTGGTTGATGTTTTTGGTATAATAGCAGAAGGCTTACTTAACATAGGACACACTGGAGCTTGAGGATCAAATACAAAGATAGGAGGGTAATTGTGAATTCCTATTATTCCCTATAGTGGAATACATACAATGTTTTTGCTTTGCTTCTATAGAACAAAATACTTGTTTCATTTTACGTCCACTCTTATTGCTTGACTGAAACCCCAAAATGTAGAACGTCAGGAACCAGTTCTTTTCCTGACACCCAATTCTGATAGAATTCATGAATTGACACTTTTTTACTACCATGATACCTAAGAAGCTCAGGCTTGTCTTACTCCTGAGAACTGTCAACAGTATACTAGCCCTGCTACATAAAACAAGATAATTTTACAGCTTCCAACTAGACACAGTACTGTAGAGTGACAGTTTGTCATGAAGCATCGAGGGCTGTGGCAGTACGGTTTTGAGCACAAATGTCAGTTTTTAAATGATTCTATCTTGGCAAGCAGAAGCTTAAAATGTGTCACACCATCCCAGACTCTCATTCTCTGTAGGACACTAAAGCTAAGTTAATCCTGCCATTATATAGCAAATTTGCAACCTGTTGGTATATTTAAATCTAATTATTGCATATGAATTTGCTACACAGCAAAAAGCTACATCAAATGAAACAAGATATACATTAATGAATGAACAAGAAATATACTGACGGTCATTTTTATATTAAATTGTTTTTATTGCATTCATTATGCAATTGTGAATCTGGGTGATTTATTTTTTTTAAACTAAGCCTGTGCAATTCTTTTGTTTTTTCTAAATATACTTGGAGGCTTACCACTAGGAATTGAGTGGCATATAAATTTAATAAATAGTAATTATTATAATTATAAAACATGGAAAGTCTTTCATAATACATAAATGTTGGGTGGCACTGTTAGGACTGTGTTTCGCTCATCAACAAATTGAATTGTCTGGTCTGATTGACTTGCTTGTTAGCTGAGAATAACTTTTATTCAGAATACTTAAGCTATTAATAAATATTTTATTGTGCAAATATTTTAGTTTAATTTTGGATGATTTTGTGTTTCAGGATAGGTAATTTTCTGTCCAATATCTTTCTCATTAATACCATTTTGATTCATTTTACTGTTATGATATGAGGTTTTATTCTGGAATACTGTTATGATTATGATATGAGGTTTTATTCTGGAATTTATCTTAACTGCTAAATTGTAGATATAAGGAAAAGAAATAATGGCATAAATAGATTCTTAAACCACTAACACTCTTAAATATTTTCACCTACATATTGTGTTAAAAAGTCTGCTACTCAGACATCAGGGCACAGTATGATAGTTAAACTAAAATACCAAATTCTAATGAAAGGAAAATGCCACAGAACAACATTATATGAGATTATACAAAAACTGTTGTTGGGTTGTTGTTGTTTTTTTTGGGGGAGGGATAATCAGTAGGCAAGCACAATACCCTATTCATTCAACTTGGTCCAGACCTTTTAGAAAATTAAGCAGACAATCCACTTAGAAAGTTCACTGTCATATTGTTACGGTGGTTTTCATTTAACTGAATAATGTCAAATATTTCTTTTCAAACAATTTTACAGATACATACTTTAAGAATGAATATTTAAACTTAGTTTAAATCTTTTTTATGCCAATTAGTTCTGTATGTTTGTTGTTCATACAAATTGTTCTACTGCATAGATAATTATTTTTCTTCTGAAAGAATATTCAAGAGACAACTATTAGCTTAATAACATACTATTTTGTTCATTTGCTTCCTTGGGAGGCACCCCTGGAGCAACAATCTTCATAATATTTAGTAAAAATGATTCTATTAAACTTTTATTTTAATATTTCCCTAGTTCAAAATTTCGTTTTTTTAAAAAAAAACTATCTACTAAAACTTATTATTTTAGCTTTTATAAAAAGAAACAGTATCTCTTTTTAATGAAAACTTAAAATAACTGCCTTTTATCTTGATATAATATAGAACATGATTCATTTTAGAATAGTACTTTTATTTTTAACTAATGGTATCTAATGTCCTTGGCTGTTTTTGTAAGCAACATATATCCTGGTTTTGATCACCTTGGATATAAAAGAGCTGGCCTGCAGTATAAAATATATAAAATATATTTTTCTATTATGAAACATGGTATTTCTATTTCCAATTACCATAATATTTGCCAATTTTAATGTCAGAATATCTCATCATTGTAAGACATACAAAGGATAGAGTATTGGGGGGAGGGGCAGGTAAACTATCTTGAGAATAGTTCCCCAAAAAACTTCTATGTAATTAAAGTGACATTATCCCAACAAATCTGTGAAAATAAAATACTATGTACATAGTTCATTGTGCCTAAATGTTAAAACTAGAATACTTGTGTTTAGCTGACCAAATTAAGTCTTTGTCATTAATAAGTACCAAAAAGGTGTACACTTCAGAACATGTATCAGAGAAAATATTAGGATGATTTGTGACTTAATGTTCTGTACAAGAAAAAATTATTTTCATGGTATAGTTTTGTAACCTTGAAGAAGTGTGTTTTACTGGCACTGCGCCCTTCAAGGTCAAAAATGATCTCCCCCTTTTAGGAAGAGATGGTACAAAAGTTAAAATATGCTGCATTGAAATGATGAACTCAAGTTTCATGTAGAACAGGCTGCTTCAGTACCAACAGTGCATTTTATGTCTTTAAAAAATTAGATATCAAACTCAAAACCCCTATAGGTTTTAATACATAACTATAAGCCTTTATGATACAGTAAATATTTCAAAATAATATAATTATTATAATTGACTGGACCCTAAAAGAAAATAAAAAGTTCATTTTTAATTTATTGATGTTATGTCTTAGGTATACTTTTTCCTCCCCAGCACAGGTAATTCTCGATTTATAACCATTTATTTAGTGACCATTCAAAGTTACAACGGCACTGAAAAAAGTGACTTTTGACTTCTATAAGATACAATTTCAATGAATATCTGTAATAGAAAATTATAACTAAGAAAAAAAAGGCTGAATGCAAAAATTAAAATTCTATTAAATACAATAAAATTATTCTGGTGTAAATATGCCTGGGATTCCATATAAATTCATCATAAATGTGTTTATCAAAATCAGTACATATGAATATAGACTTTGGGAAGCATTATACTCAGATTACGCATCTTTTTTAGACAGACAGATCATCTGAAACAGTCATTCCTGGATAAGTAAAAAAAACAGCCTTTTAAGAATGGTATCTCAGTCTGATACCAATCTTGTTTTCTCTTTAGGTGAACAATAGAAAAAAATATACAGATTGCACTTTTTGCACTTTTAAAGTTCCATTTATTTTCAAAAAATAGTTTTAATGTTTAGATTCAGTATTTTGGGGGCACAGCAATGAGTTTTGCTTTCTTTCCTGTGTTTAAGTAGTTGCATGCTCTTTTGAGGGGTACAGCCCAAAATCATTACTGACACGAATAAAGGGGTGAGGATTTAGCCATTTATGTTTGCCATTTGTACATTTGTTGCTTTTGATGTCATGGTTTTCTATCTTATTTACAGCTATTTTATTTTAAAATTAAAATGTTAAATATCTTAATATTTGTTTTAGTTGTCAAGAGAACTGTATATTAAGTCGTACTATGCATATCTAGCCAATACATTATGTATTTATATTTACTGTCTATTGAAAATTTGCCAACAAAGTTTGGTGGAAAGTCTAGGACCATATTATTAGACAATAAAAATGAGACCTCAGACAGTATTCCTGTTTTGCAGGATACTGCCGTTTCCATAATATAAGCATAAATTATGGTCATGCAGAATGTGGCTATAAAGTTTATTTTTTCGTATATTAATATCTTTCAACACCTACTGGTAGTATATTGACTATTGATACAGATTTTGAGATGAAATGTGATATGCATGGTTTACAAGTCTTTAGTCACATCCATGTTGTATCCAGTATTGCCATTATTATTATAAACAAAAACGCATTTTCAATTGAACAAAAGGCTGAATTTATGAACGTTAGCCTTAACTGTCTGAAGCATCTGTAAGGATTTTTGTGTCTGAATTAATATGATTTATTTTTGGAAAAAAATGAAAAGATGATCGAAAATTTAAATTCAAAAGGTCTTTTGAAAAAGAAAAAAAATGCAATCACAGTATGCAAAAACCTTTGATAATCAACTATTTTTAAAATACAGAAATGCAGCTAGCTAATGAGCCCAATAATTTTAAAAACATCTGATTAAAACAAAAATAGATTATGATAATGACCTTTTCTTTCCAGACATCACCTGGTTATATAAAAGTTCTACAGAACTTTTACAATAACTATTACTTATGTCATTATGAATTACAAAGTCTAGATTAATTGAGTTTGATTCATCTCACTGGAAGAGAAGCTTATTGTAAGGGCAAATTGAACGACCCATAAACAAACAAAATAGGGTATATTTTATCTTCACCTCTTTTTAAGATATTTTCAAATAAAAAAGCTGTCATGTTTTTTTTAGAATTCTTTAATGTGAAGATATTTTCCAATCTTTCTGACAAGTTTTATTTTAATGTGATGCGGTAATTAGTTATGAAAGCCAAGTCAATTGGCAACATGCCAAATACAACAATTTTCTAAATTTAATATATATGTAGTCTACACTGTTTACTTACTTAGGTTGCTTGTTTGCCATCCCTTGCCAGAGACTCTGTGTGGTTAATAATATCAATATAAAATAGCATATTATTCAGACCTCCCAAAGACATATAAAAGTATCAGAAATAATAAAAACCAAAGGACAAAAGTCATGCACCTATGAAGGCCTAGGAGGGATAAGGATAACAAAACTCTGCTTAGAATGAATAAAGAATGAATGGGAGAAGCTACTGAAAATTTGCAAAACATCTACCACTTAATTTTCAGCAAAGTTTAACGTAGCTACTATTAGGGAAAAAGATAGGTTTTGCTTTTAAGCAAAGAGCACTGTTTATTTTCCCCACAGGAACAGTTCTCTCCTTATAAATAAAATGGGAGAGCTAATCCAGATGTGATTACATCATATTACTAAACCTGCCCATGCTCTCGATGGTTACTTCTAGAAAGGAAAATCTGCCATCTAAAAACATTTATTTCCAACAGAAAATATAGTCCTATCAGGATAAATAAGTCTTATTATGTATAATTTTGCTCTGATGTGAGTCAACAACTGTGTTTTTTATTCACTTAATTTTGAACATGTTGAAACTATCAATCCTATTTTTCCCAAGTTTTCAAATTATTCAAATTCTTCTCCCGTTATATTTCTAAGAAAGTTTTTCTGGCTCTTTTGTTTACTAAATAAAGCCCAATTTTTCTACTTTATCCCATATATCCATTTTTTTTGTAAATTTTGCCTGCTCTGTCGAATCTAAACCTTAACTACCAAAGAATGTCACTTCTGTAATTCTGGATAATATAAAAGTAGATTACCTATAGTAAGCATTCACAAGACATCTTTTCACTCTACCCATATATAAACAATAGGCATAAACAATTGATTTTGGAAAATCTTGGTGACATTAAACATTTAACTGTGGTTTGTGGCTACAAAAGGCCCAGTTCTAGGAATCCCTTCTGATTCTACAAGGAATCAAAGCAGAATTTCTGTCTTTATCAGGTACCCAGAAAAACCAAGCACAGCTGACAATGCCAACATGCTGAAATCTCATCATGGATTTTAAGGGATATCAAGAAGAGAAGAAACTAATTAAAGTTAAAATATCCTGAATATAATCTTTATCTGTTGACTCAGCTCAAGAGATTAAATCCCTATATACTTGGTTATATGAGAGAAAGAGAGAGATTAGTGATCCCTTCCCAGCTGTTAAGGAGCAATACCTGAATATAGATTTCTTGTGGGAGACCATAAGAGAACACAAACATGTGATTGGAATGATGTCAGGTCCCAAAAGACATCAATTCAAACTTATACAAAAAGAAAGACATCTCCATACGTCTATATACACCAGAGAGAACATAACAGCATGATACCTTTATTAGTACCCAAAGCAGAAGAATAATGGACTACAGTAGTTCATCTCAGCAAGGAAATTAGAAGCACTGTGGATATGTAATATTTCTAACCTATTAAATTAACATACCTTTTCTATGAATTCAGCATTTCCATTCTGTATCTATAAAGAACTGCCCTCAGTTGAGCCAAGGTCTTATATAACCCGCAAGCCATTTTGTTAATAGTTTAAACATATTATTTGATTATTCTGCTTTGCAAGAATTCAAATCATAATTTATATTATATTTAATTACTCTTGTTTAATAGCCATTCCTTTTGGTTATGTTTTATAATTTTATAGTTTGGGGTGTTGAGTTGTGAGCGTATCAAAGTTATGTTTTAAGATGGGCATACATGCAAATAATTTAAATTAAAGAAATAAATACTATTGTTTCTCATGAAATTGGACAGAAAACTGAGTGCGGTGCCATAAAATTTAGTCTTCATCCTTATCATCACCAACATTATAATTTGAAAGTAGAAAAAAATCTTATCAAAATTTCAGATAAAACAAAATTTCAAAACTGTATAACTAATGTTGTAGAAGTCAGAAATAATATCAACACAAATTTGACTATTCAGAGACATGGGCAGAAAATAACACAATGGCATTCAACTGAGACAAACCAAAGTTTTGTTCTTAGGGAATAAAAATCAACTGCAGAGATATATAGAGGGAAATATCTAATTTTGCAAAAGCAATTGTGAAAAAGTTTTTAGTATAGTGTCAGCTGCCATCTCATACTTGCGCTTCGTAATCATTCGGTACCAGCTGCCAAGGGCTCTAGAGGAGCTGGATGGGAGGGGAGATGCTTCGAGGGAAATGAAACTTCACTGTATGTCTCCAAGATGGACTTCAAGGACAATTGGCTAGGAATGAAACCTATGACTGAAGTGAACATTCTAAAAACATCTTGTTTGAATTTGATTGGACATGGGGGCACAGTGATGGGAGGCAACTAAGGGAGGGAAAACTTAGACTTGGAGATTTTGACACACACTTTTTGGTTGTAGTTTTGGCTATGCATTATTGTAAGTCACTTGACTTCTAGTAAGCTATAACTTTCTCAGTAAATGGAGTAAAGAATCGTTCTTACTTAGAGGTTCAAGCTAAGGCAGTTCTGACACAATACCATATTTTTCAGACTACAAGACACTCTGAACTATAAGATGCACCTAAGGTGAAAAAAATCTGCCTCTGCCTCCCAGCAATTTACCTGGTCAGCTTCAGCACAGCCTGATTTAGCATGACCAGCTGATTGTCAGTTGATACTGACATTCAGCTGTTCCAGGCTGCAGGGATCACCACCGCCTATTGCCGCAAGTCCCGTTTTTGGCCTCTGTGTGCTCCGTTTTCGGCCTCTTCAGCGATAGGCGGTGGTAATCCCTACAAACTGGAACAGCTGATCTTCGGGAGGCAGATCCAACCAACAATCAGCTGATCATGCTAAATCAGGCTGTGCTGAAGCTGACCAGGCTATTTGCTGTATCGAGGCAAATTGCTGGGAAGCAGAGGCCAAAGGGTGGGGCCAGCAGGTGGGCAGGTCTTTGGCAACATTTGCTGTATAAGATGCATAGACATTTCCACCACTTTTTTGGGGGGCGGAATGTGTTTATACACTGAAAAATATAGTAGTATCTGAATAATTGGAAAGGAGTAAACAAATGGTATAATGTGTTATTGAAAAAAAGCAAATGTAATCATCAGATATAATAATTACTTCAATTCTCTACTGATCATTGACTAAATATTTAACAGAAAGTCATACAGAAGGACGTTAAGACCTGCCCTATTATTAGCCCAATGGACAGGCCACAAAATAATGAATTAAGTTTATTTATTTGTTTGTTTGTCAAACATGTACAAGATAACAAGTATAGGTATGAACATAAACATGAACAAAGGAAGTAAATACAGATAAATGGGGACAGTAAGACACGGACGGTAAGCAGGCTGGTGCGCTTATGCACGGCCCCTTTAAGGACCTCTTAAAAATGGGATGAGGTCCATGGTAGACAGTTTGAGGTTGAAGCTGTGAAAGGTTGTGGCTGTAACAACAGAGTCAGATAGATGTTCCAGGTATTGACCACTCTGTTGCTGAAGTCGTATTTTCTGCAATCAAGTTTGGAGCGCTTTACCTTGAGTTTGTATCGGTTGTTTGCATGTGTATTATTGTGCTTGAAGCTGAAGAAGTCATTGATGGGCAAGATGTTATAGCAGACAATTTTGTGAACCATGCTTAGATCGGACTGCAGGCAGTGCAATTCCAGATTGTCCAAGCCCAAAATTTCAAGCCTGGAGGCATACGGAATACTATTGTGAGTAGAGGAGTTACTGAAAACAGATTCCAATTCAAAGTTAGTTAAAGATCCCTGGAATCAATTATCGAGAAAAATCATGTTTCTTGGCGCTTAATGGCACAAATAGCTCTTTTTACCAGTATCATTCTATGATCTAGGAACAAAGAGAAGGAGAGGTACAGCAGCATATTTGGGCTGGTGCGTTTTCTTTCTTTTATTCTTTTTAGACCCTTGCTTCCTTTTCTTCCCCAAAAATCAACTTAATACAATGGCACACTTCCTGTATTGCCCCTACACTAAAAATATTGCATCATTTAGCAGTTTGGTTGAAGATAAGGAAGACAGTTCCTATTATAACAATTCTCCATTTTATTATTTCACCGTTTCCAAATCTGTGAAAATTTGCACAATGGTTGAGGATAAGGAAGGGTGAAGTCATTTTGTCAGCAGAACTCAGAATTCTAAATTCAAATCATATTTTCCAATCAACTGATATCTATGGAGATTCTCAGTCATCCAGGTCACAATTGTCCCAAAGGTGCCTTTTCAAGAGGCAATTGGGCTTTTTTTGCATTTTCTTTGAAGAGGTTTAACATCTCATCCAAGAAGCTTCTTGAGCTTTACCCACCATCCAGTCAGAGCTGAAGAAACGTCTTGGATGAGAAGCAAAACATCTTCAAAGAAAAACAAGGAAGTGAAAAAGCACCTTTCGGATAATCCACTGATAGAGGAAAAATATCAGTATTTACACATAACTTTTTAAGCTATCAACATATATAGACATTTTCATTTTTCCTTATTAGTTATCTTTAAGATTTTTTTTCACAACCCAAAGTTAGCTTATTTCCATAACATATAAAATTAAATGACACCATGTCTGTTAGTGGGGAGGACTGAAAAACATTAGAAGAAGAAACAGTCAAGAAGCAAGGATGAAGGCAAAGTTGCTAGATATTTTTTTTAAAAAAAAGACAAAAAGGAGTAGGCAGTTATGACAGTTGTTACTCCATCCACAGAGAAGTACAACTATTCTGCGATGATATTTTGGCTATTTTCACTAACAGCCTGTCGTATGTTCCCAAACATCCTTTTTATTAAACAAATAGTTACCACAGCTGCAAAACCAGCAACTTTAAAAAATGCCTTGACCGTCAGATTTATCATTTAATCATCGGAAGTGGGCAAATGTTCCAAATCAACAATGAAACAAATGAACAATGAAAGCGGTAATAATTCTCACATTTAAGGAAATTGTATTTGTTGACCAACTCCAGCATGACATACATATTCCACGGTTCAGTGCCCATTACAGGCTGCTCACTTGAGGGCAAAAATAAATGTGAAATAAAACACATCCACATTAAGCAAATTATACAATAGGTTTTTTTTAATTGTTAAATACTTGAACTATAACAATTTTAAGGCATAATTCCATTTTTAAATCAGATGCTTTAAAATAGTAAAACTGGTATGTTCTACTACTAAAGGAAAAAGATGAATTGCAAGTAGGTTAAAATCATGAATTTCTCAATGTGGAGATCAGGAAAAAAAACCTGACTCAACAGAGAAAAAATATCTAAAAGAAAAAGAAAAGCCTTGTTAAATAGCTTTGACAAGTGAGCTAATGAGCAAAGTCTGAAAGTCTGCACAATTTTAACAATTTTACAATATTCTATCTATACTTCTTTAAAAGTGCAGTGCTCTATGGAAAACGTTGGAGTTGAAGAGCTTATAGGGTTTGGTGGAATATTTGCAACAGTCTTCCAAAGAATTACCAAGGCAGAGAAATGTCTGCATAGCATTTTATACCTCCCCATAAAGAACCATATTTCTCCCAGTATCAGAACATTATATCAATCCAAATATAGCAATATTGTCATTCATGTTTAAAATCTATGAATTCTCCAATATGGAGGTCAACAGAAGATAAACATCATAGAAAAACAAATAACTAAAAGAGAGAGAGAAAGAGAGAAAAGCATTGTTTAAAAGATTTGACAAGTAAGCTAATGACCAAATTTTCTAGGGAATGTCTAGGACCCAGGGAAAAACAGCATTGACTAATATTTTGTACATAAGTCTGTAAGAAAAGGTAACATATGATATAATTTAATCTCAATCATATCAGTATATGCTCCAGCTACAGACAATCACAAATCTCTCTGTGTTTTCTTTTTACTCTTCACAGGATGTTCTCCCACAGGAACAATTTCTATCTTAAATCCATGTTCTGTACTGCCCAAACTCACTCTATGATCACTAGAAATGAGCATAGCGCTTCCAAAAACCAATTGTTTTCCAGACATGAAAACAGAATGGCAAAGCAAATTATATATAATATTCTCTTATTGAAATGGACAAAATTTCACAGAACAGTTTCTCATGTTATTTGACAAGCTCAAATCAGAACAAACTAAGAGAAAAGGCAACTAGGCATAACACAATAAAAGATATTACCTTCACAATGTATTATTGCTGCCAATTATATCATTTCAGCTTAATTTCAAAAGCACAATCACGCTCAACTGTAAGGTTTTTTTTTAAATTTCAAACTGTATTACATTAAGGCAATAACTCACCTTCCAGCAAGAATATTGGTCTCTCTTATTGCAAAAATACATTTCATAAATACTTCATTGACAAGTTAAGCTAATTCAGGTTAATTTTATTGTATTTTGGTTCTATCTCACATTTGTGTGCAATTACCTCTATAATTTTATTGCTACACCAGAAAATAATCATACCAATTATTTGAAAAAGAAAGCATATAAATTCTAAGTCACAGTTGCTGGCATTTTTGATAAAATAGCAGCTTTATCTCTGAAAGTGGCAGGGACATCAGATAAATCATGCATCAGTCAAGTGCAGCTGACCCCCAAGTGCATTGCACAATATCAGAAGTGCTTCAAAAGAAACTTTCCTGGATCATCCATCATCCTCCATAATACTAAAATAGCTACACCTGAAAAGTCAGAACTAGAGGATAATAGTAATAATAATCCATCCAATAATCCAGTATGTGTAATCCTATTAACAATATTTCTCTTTAACTAAACTGAGCTATGATACACTTAAATTGGCGCATAAGCAAATAAGACTATTTCCATTGCCATTGTTAAACAGATTCAGACAATACTTTTGCAATAATTGTAAAATTGTCATCTATATAACATATACAAAATCTTATGCTAAAATAAATTGTATATTCATATAATATCTGCTAATCTTAAAGAGATTGGTCAAATATTTCCAAAGAAGATTGTTGTTGACATTCTGAATTGTAAACGATATGCAGGTGGCTATAAATCCTAACATTCATAATACAAAAGAACAAGGAAAGCTGAGTTTGAAATTGGGCTTTTGTAGAACTAATGCAAGAACTAAGAGACTAGGCAGGAATTGATGTCATATTCTTAACATCCAAAATACAGCACAATATAACAATTTATATATTCACTGAACTTTTTATCATACTAGTACAGCAAACTTACCTAATTTAAGAGTGAAATAAAATGTTTTTAAAAAAAGCTAAAAGTGAAACCAGGGAGAGGAACAGAATTAAAATGAAGAATTTTTATATCTTCTACTTCAGGGATATCAAACTTGCGGCCCACAGGCTGGATGCGTCATACACTGGCTGAGGCCACTCCGGTTTAGCAAAGAGAAAAAAAGTTGTGATAGTCATGTGACAACAATGTGATTCAGCCAGTTACCCCTACTCTACAGGTTATAAAACTTCCCAACCCATTTTAATAGGAAAAGCTAGGATATATAAAATCACAGTATAACTTTTTATGCTCATTAACTATGAAAAAATGCTAATTATTACCAATGAATTAAGTGTGAGGGAGTTTGTACTGAACCTGCATTTTGAAGCTATGTATCCTGTCCAATATAGGAAAGCATATAATGACAGCCAGATTAATCAGGTTAAATTGTGGAAAACAGTCTATTCGCAATTATAGCTTCCACAAATTAAATTGAAGAAGACTTATTTATTGTTCTATGGCACTTTGGTGGTCTCCCTAAAATTACATTTTCCCCTTGCCCAAGAATGCTAGAGCTGGGACAAAATTCAGGAGTGATCCTATTTCAATAGATTCTATTCAAGCCATTATTGATTGGCAGTAATAGTATAAACCCAATAACTCTAATTCTACATGCATATTTTATATTATCCTGCACATAAAATAATATATAAAATAATTGTGTGTGCCTTCACTTCTAAGTGAAACATAAAGGACAAATTTATGTAGTTTTTATAACTTTCCACAGATTTAAGCAATTGAGGCACATATGAATAGACATTTAGACAACATTACAATTCATTAAGACTATCATGTAAAGTCAAAAATATTAAAATAAATTTAAGGAAAAATGTTATAATTTCATATTTATCATTGTTCTATGATTTTCTTCTTTTGAAGTGTGGAATTGGAGAAGGCATACCCTAAATCACACCAATCTGTAGAAACTGTCGAATAAATTAAAAAGCAGATATTCCTACATCTGATGGATTTGACTGCTGTGTGATTTGTAAATATGAGTTGCACTAGATTAACACACATTCTAAACAAGCTCTCTTACCATCAGAAAGAGACGGATGAGGGAGAGAAAGAAAAGAATATTTTTCAAGTAATATATGCATACCTTATGATTTTTCTAACGTATTCTGCATTTAAATGGGACATCAGCTACCAATGCTGCTGTTCGATGAACAATTATTAAAATATGGTGCTCTATAGAATTTATATACCCATTAAATACTCAGAATATCAAACACTACACATGGATACATGATATCAATGTGAAAACAAAACTTTAGGTTTTATTTCTTTTGCTTTTCAGAAGATTAATCTAGTCACAGGACAGAAAAGGCTCAGTTAACCCTAAAAAGTATAGCAATGTTCAATTAGGTTATGCTCTGTGGAAGATAAATATGTGATGCAGAAAGGTCTACTGCTGCCTGTTACCAACCATGACAGAGTTACTGAGATTTACAATGCAGCATCAATCTTGTTGACTGGATTTTTAACACTAACTGCTGGACATTGGGGAAGGATGCCAACTTTGTTATGTGAATTCTTCTCCAACATTATTACTTTGTGCGTGGACTTAAATGCACTATTTTTCTCCCATCATCCTTACAGCAACTTACTTGTTTACGCAGTTCTGAAGCCATGTCAAATGCCTAAGAGAAAAGAAAAGAATGAAACTCATTAGGAAAAAAAACACCACAAAAGCATTCATTTATACGCAGCTATGTACAAAAATGGCATGGCTCCATAGTATGTCTTCTTTTATCATATAGAAACTCACAAAAAGCTGGTTTCACATTTTACAGCCTAACACAGAAAATGGAGGTTTTCTTTCTATTGAGAAAACAGGAATTTTGAAGTTCAGCAGGTCATTTATCATCTGTAATGAGTCATAATCAACAAATGACTATATGAAGCTTTCTCTCATCGCTTGTCTTGTGAAATAAAAATTCACAGGAAAGAACAGCAACTTAAGATCCATTCAAAAACCTGTAAAAATAGTGCATTCCAGATGAACTATATATTTGAAGACTCCTGTTTACCACTTCTCTGTTTCCATTATTTCTAATCAAGCTAGTTTTTCCCATTCATGGGCAGAATGATTTAGATTGATTTACCAATCAGCTATCTACATCCTAATCTACATCCAAGTTATCATTTGGAACTCAGCTCCGTTTATTTCAGCAAAGCCTAAAGTAACTTGTTTTTACTATGGTGGTCTAAAACGCAGATAGAAAATGAGAAACAAGCTCAATACTAAAGAAGTGAGGTCACCTCTCTCTATAAAACTTTTTATCGTGCCTTACCAGTTTGTAGTTACAACAACCTAAGTTACAATGAAAAATGTAGATTAGCTTTATTTTGTTTGCTGGAGGCCTTTTCTTTGCTAATTCAGACACGTATACACAGGGAATATTCTCAGATCTTAATTAGAGGGGTGGGGATGTTGAATTTTCAACAAATGGACTTCTCCCAAGTGTTTTAGTTAAACGTGTGTTAAAAATAAAGAGCTCTGAACAGCCTGAATAGAAATTATATCCCCTTTCAATCATGCTAACCCAATTTAGTACAGGTAATGTGACCAGCCAAGACCTAGATTTCTAAAATAAAATAGAGAAGTATATTATTTTTAAAATTGAGATAATCTATTGTATTTCAAACACATGGGAAATAATTTTCAACTATTTTATCATTAATATTTCTTCTAAGATACATTAATAGTTTTATACCCCATGTTTACATTCTGATTTGTTAAACTGTTATGAAAATAGCTATGAGAAACATTATTAAATATCACTATACATCGTTCTATATCATCAAACATGAAAATTAAATGTTTTATATTGGCTGACATAAAAGGAGACATTCAAATTATTATTATCTTCCACTTTGTACATAGAAGACATAAGGATCATTATGGGAATGTTGAAAACAAGAAAAATATTTAGAATATTGTCAGTATCATATAATACAAAGTCATAATCTGTCTTTAGCCATTTCATTGGCTAAAAGGCCACAGACACTTTAACAACTGACATTGCTAGTTCTGGCTCCAAGAATTGTGTTGTTATTTGGCTGAGTTTGAGTACATTCTATGCTAGTAGATCAAAAGCAGAGGTTGGAATATGTTGCAAAGCAAGCTGCTGCTTCTCTTGCACAGTTAGATGTTAGACGTGCCTTAGCTTGCCACTCAGAGAAGATCCCAGCATGAGAGAAAAAGTATAACTGAAACTAGAATCCATTCTCAATATCTAAAGAGATATTCAAAGAAGCATTTTAAACAATGCACTTAAAATGTGTCATTTTAAATATTCAATTGTTTCTTTTAAATAATTTTTAATTTAAAAATAAATATATTTTAATGATTTTGCAATAGCACAAATGTATGTGCATTTCTCTGCAGATTACCATTTGCATCAAATTACACTTCCAGATTTTGAAATATGATGAGATAGAGAGAATATTACATATATTACTATAAAAGCTTTAAAAAAAACCATTTTACCTTCCAACTAATACACTTTAAAAAATCTTTCAAGGATTCAATGCTTCCTTGTTACCAATCCTAATGTAATTGTAAATACCTTTCACTTACATTCACTTCTCAAAATTTAAATCTTCCCATATTTGTTGTCCTTTCATTTGAAAAAAAGACATTAGGAAACATACAAAAGATTTAGAAAAAGTCAGCATCCTATATGTCACTAAAAAGGGAAGAATCATATTACAAAGACAGCATCTTTTCTATTAAAAAAAAATTAAAATTCTTAAGCATGCAAAAAATAACTGTAAGTGGTCTCATTAAAAAGCGACCATTCCATGGTTAACAGGGTTTAAAAAATACAATAAATGCACAAAAAATCTATTTCTGCTCAAGATTGGGAAGTACTAATACATACAAGCCTGTCTCAATTTAATATTCAAATAAAAGCTATTATTATATCAATCCAGCCTATGAATAAAATTTCATATGAAAACATTTAAAGTACATTAGATTTTTGATCAAGATGAAAAAAACCAAGCAATCTATTTTAATTGGGTTCCCATGGTAACTGTACAATTGGGTTTTTCAATGTAACATCCCAAAGGCCCAATGCGTACTTGTAAAATATACTTCAAACAGCCTGAATTGTTTTTACATTACAGCACTCCCTGGAAGATCAATTACTGTTCATCCCCACCCTAACTATTAGTGGCACACATTGTTAACACTATTGGCCATATTAACATATGTCATGTAAGAAACACCACATCTAGCCATAATTATTTAAAAACTAAGCTGCATACTTTTAGACCTTCAAACACATTTTATATAAAGCCAATACCAGTTGTCATGTTTACCAAATGTAGGAAATCAAACTAAAATATATGCCAAGCAATTTAACTTTTTATATTGATTTCAAGCATAGAATCAATCATTAATAATTACATTATAAGATGACCCTCAAGGTTAATCATATTCTTAGAGGCTCTCACTATGGAATTATCAACAACCACTAAACGGAGATAACTGAAAAGAATTCAAATCCATCTTTTAAATATTAATGGCACAATATAAAACAAAGCATACTTAGTAACAGAGGACTGTTTTATGTGCAATAATTATAGCAGCAATCTTTGTCTCCTTCCTATTCATGAACACTTCACTCAACTAGCTCCAATTTCAAGGAGCAATAGTTTAGGCAACAATCCATAAACCATCTGTATTTGTACTCGCTTTACCTTTACTCCACTGGATACAATTTATTAAGTGCTGTATCTACCAAGTTGCTACTTATAGTTCCAGTTTTCTTTTACACTACAGTAATGTAGTTACATTATCTAGGCAAAGTGTTTTACTTAAATACATTGGAAAGTCTTCTTCTTGTGCCATATCCATCATCGGATGTTGGCGATCCTATTTTTATGAACAGCCGCACAAAAAAGTGCTATTGAGTTTTGTTTAACCAGTCCCTTAGATTTTGAAGCCATGATGTTCTTCTTCTGCCTTGACCTCGTTTGCTTTCAATCTTTCCTTGGAGTATTAAGTGAAGTATGCTGTATTTTGGGGGGTATCACATCATATGTCCAAAATATTCTAACCCTCATTGGAAAGAGCTTAACACAGCTCTAACAGAGAAAATCCAGGTAACTGGGCTAGTAAACACTTTTAAGTTTGCATAAAAGATAATGATAGCCATTAGATTCAACTTTCCCAGAAATTATTTCTGCAGATAAGCCCATCAGTAAAAATGCTATTTTCATAGAAATGAGTTACACAATTGTCAAAATCCACTTCACAATTCCCTTTTTATTTGTAATTTCCCTGAACAGCAATGATTATATTCAAAAACACAAGCCTGCAATAGAGTATTGTGTAGAAATGCTGAAGCATCTAAATGTTTTCAGTACTTAAAATAATTATTTCATTGCTTGCACTTTACAATGATTGATCTAAATAACCATAAGACAATTTAAATATCATTATAACCTCAATTGATCAGTCAGCATCTTGCAGTGTTACAAGGCAATGTTACTCTCTCTTATTGACTAACAAGACAAGGTTGCAAGAACACAGCTTGCACTCACTGAACAATTAGCATGTCTTCTATCAGCAATGTTTCACTTTCCTAACATAGTCAAATAATATACAATCTGGTATTATCTAGTTCTTGGGAAATGTTAAAAATATTGAGAAACCACAGGTCTAACCTAAAGAATGAACAGATATAGTATGAGAACTTTATTTCTTTTACAGAACAAAAGCAAGTAATATCAATAGGATCTGTGGGATACAAAATGCACCTTAGACTCACAGATATTTAATTTTGGATCATTTTCCTCAATAAATAATGTGTAAGTATAATGATTTTGACTCATTTCTTTAATGTGGAGAAAAGATCACATTTCAGGTCACATTTGCAGAAATACTGAAGGTTCAGAAACTTTTAAGCACCACATCAACAGATGTTGCTAATCTAATAATGCAGTTATTCTGGATGCATTAAGAGCTTTAAGTGTATAAGAAGTGGGACAGCTATTATTAATTTCATATACTACCATCCTGTGCCAGATAGCTTCACTTCCTGTCACTACCTTTTTCCACACAGATTCAGTGCCAAACAGAATCAAATATTCTTAGACCAGGCCAAAATGTTACATAAATACTTACCAGATATTTTCTGCTTTACAAGGCCAGGAAGGATCCGTCACATTTCTGTTGATTCAAAAAGGAAATAAGACAAGTCTTAGAATGTGCATCTTGGGACTTAACTTCTTGCTTGCAGTGCAGAACTATGCTGTTACTCACCAAATACAGGGCCATGGTTCTAACAGGTTCTGTGAAATCTGACAGAAAATTCACATATATACCAGTGGACCTGATATAAATACTGAGCTCCTTGGGGGGGTTAGAGTAAGGAAGCACAGAACAGGTATAAAGCCAGAAGTATAATTGTTCCAAAAAAAAAATATGAGTGATTGGTGTGAGTGGGAAAAACAGTACACTTAATTAAATCAGAACAGATTTTTTTTAAAAGTATTTCACAATGCATGAATATAAAATGCTCTAACCTAAACCTGACTATAGCCCCAACCTAAATTACATGGGAAGAAATAAACTCATGTTAGCCAAAACAATGGCTATTACCATTTCAGGTTTGCAGGGCTCTTCCTAAAACATGCATGTTGCGTTTCAGCTTGTGGGGGTCCTGTCTCTTCAGGGAGCATAAAACCAAAGGCAAAAAGTATGTAAAAATGAAGCTACTTTTCTAATATGTACTTCAACAATTAGACCAATTTTCTTACATTACCGATAGCTTCCTTTTTGCCATTCCAGCTTTCTTAAGAATACAGTGAACTACAGAACTGCACAATCTGTCAATAAAGTAAGCTTATTTTGAACTACTGTCCATATGACTCAATTTGTCAGTAAAAACTGCCACCAGCGCTGTGCTTGCAGAAAAATGTCCATAAACGCATTATTGCGACTGGCAGATCGATGTCTATAATAAAAACAAATAGATTTAACAAGTGCTTGCTTTTACGAGTTGTGCTATTGGTAGAACGTGCATTCAGTTTCACCCCTTGACTTCTGGGAACAGGCAATGCAGACTGCATTGGATAGTTTGCTGACTCTACAAGTGCTGCAAACAGGAAATTTTTCTAACATGGGAGATCTTTAAATATATAATACACTGACATATACAGTTTAGAATGTGCACATATGATATACTTAAGATTTAGCTCATTTCATGGGTTTCTTTAAATATGCAACTTTTTCCCTATGAAAGGGTAACACTTTCTTTTGTCAAAATAGTTTGAAATCTACCACAAAATAGCTGCATCATGGCTCACTATGGTTGATGATGATGCAGAAAGGAACTGCATTTTGTTCCCGTGAGACTGATTCAACTACTCTGGTTGAACTGAGAATTGAGAACAACCACTGCTATATAACCTGAGTTTTTAACATTCAACACCTGCATTAGGATACCATCTTTTATGTTAGTGGTCTCCAGGGCAGCATAAGAAATAGTCATATAGTCTTCAAAGAAAACAACATTCTTAACATTATAATAAATACTCTGTAACAGAAGCCTGTACTTATATACACATACGCAACCCTCACTGAATGCCATAAATTTACTTTCCAGTAAAAGGCTATCAACAACTAAAAACACCACTTACTTTTTTTCTAATAGAAATTAGTCTGATCCCAAATCAAGAGTGCCATCAGAGACTAACTATATTTGCATCAGTAGCATTTGTAACTTGTTATCCTAATACCTTTCCAGTCAGGCCCTGGTGCTTTGTGTTTAAGCAATCCCTGATAGCCTTCCCAGTGGGCATGAACTTCTCCTTCAGGCTACTACAGCTTTAGTGATGCCATTAACTGATTCTCTACATACCGTAAGCATTAAACAGTAGTGACAAGTTAATTACGGACTTATCAGGAGATAAAGTAGCCACAGTAACACAACTTACTGTAGAACTAGTATAGCTTCCTATAGGGTATGGTGCAGTAGCTACATAAGTAGTGTAATTAATTTGTCATGGATCAGACGGTAGATAAAACTTGCTGAGGCCAGCTTCCAAGCAGAGCTATTTTACCCAAACCTTTAAATATATGTTTTATTTTGAAAACCTGAAGTCATATCATGGCAATATTCATGAACAGCCTAAGCAACTGACTCATTAGATAATGTGTAAATACTAGACAGATAAATCCCAGAGCAGGATCATACCTGATTGCCTGGCCATTTATATATTAATGTTTATTATTATTAAATGAATTTTAACACATCTTGTAGGACACAATGAAATGAAAAAGCAGTTATAGAAAAAAGAATAATATTTTGACACTGAGATTTCATAATTAAATATTGTGAACTGTGAACAACTAAAACTTTATTAGAGAACCTGAAATACTTTCCCTGCCCCAATACTAAATAATTTATTTTGTCCCTAGTTCTCTTTCCAACATGACCTGGAAATTTATGCTACAATCTTTTGAGATAAACCTGTGCAGATTAATGCTGAAGACAGGAAGTGCTGATAAAGGCTACTTTAGCGAGTTTATCTTAAGATCTCTCTCTCTCTCTCTCTCTCTCTCTCTCTCTCTCTCTCTCTCTCTCTCTCTCTCTCTCTCTGTGTGTGTGCAGCCATTAAATGGAATATTATATTTTCACATAAATGAAATATGTTAAGCAATATATTCATATACCAAAATACTTCCAGGTTTTCTAAAAGCTACAAAAAGCAAGACTTCGTTTGAATTTCTGTGCTGAATACTTAAAGATTACTTCTTCATAAGTTATATTGTTTCATAAACAACTTTGTGGAAAATGGTAGGTCTGTCCCTGCCAATCTGCCAAATCTTTCAGAAGATTTGGTCTTGAGAAAGAAAGAATTCATGGCTTTTCTTGTTTAAAGTCTAACAAAGCCATTTCTGACAGCCACAAAACAAAGCAGCACCAAAGAGTAAAAAGCAGAGTTTTAATATGCATTCTGTATATCAAACTATTTTATATTAGTATATTTTCATAATTTTCATATTTAAAAACTCAATATCATATTTTGAGAAAAACCGTCCCATATTGTACTGAGTTGAGGTTTCCAGGTAGCTTGCTTTAGTTGTACATATAAGCTAACTACTGCATCAATCAACACATGACCTTATGAAGAAATAATGTCTTACAACAATCTGAGTCTTTTGAAAATGTATATTTAAAACTGGACAGTTTTTTCCTACATTCAAATTTCTAGAAATAATAATTAGAGCCCCAAATCTTATTCACCATAATAAATTTGACAAATTTGACAAATTTAGATAAAATTCATTTCTCACAGTGACTGGCTAACATTGAAATATTTGCTGCTTCACTGAAAGCTAGGCTGCCCTTACAGGCTTTCTTTTAATGTTAATCACAAAAAGTATCTATCTGTTAAGTCAGGGATGTCAAACTTGCATCGTCACATCGTCATCATGTGACATATAGTGACTTTTCCTCCCCTTCGCTAACCCGTGGGTGGGGATGGTCAGCACGTGACGCATCTGGCCCATGGGCTGCAAGTTTGACACCCTTGTGATAAGTTGTCTGAGTAAAAAAAAACAAAGCTCTAGTTATATAAAAAGAACAAAACTTCAGCAATTGCTATAATGCTGAGTCTATCAAAATCTAAAAGTATTTGAAGTCAAATTTAAAGACCATAATTGGATAACAATGCTGAAAGTTGTTCCCACAGCAACAATTAATGTTTTTCATTTAAAATTATGTTTAATTAAACATAAGCACTCTAATTTGTATGATTTCAGAATTCCTATGCTATGTTATTGCTCTTACAGTTAGGCAAATAAATAATTTTTCACAATTTCATAAATAATAAAAATCAAGTAACTGCTCAAACTAATCAAACTATATTGCAAAATGCTTACTGAATTATAAATTAATGTATTTAATCACATTTGCACACTTGTTTAAAAATATGTCAAGAAATATCACTGGAAAATTGATTGTAATCAATGATATAAAATAAGAGTTCTCGTGATTTAAATCAATTATTTAAATCATCTTGATTTAAATCAATCCTGCTTGTGTGTGCCACATCTGCATTTTTTTATGCAGAGTGGTGAATTTCTTCTGAATTGGAGGAAACTGATGTTTTCATTAACTGAAGTGAAATTAAAAGCCATGGATTTTATGTCTTTGTGAAACATCTTATGGTTATACGTCTTTTGCTTACAACAGTAAGTTCTTTAAATTTCGTTAAAGATATATATATATATATATATATATATATATATATATATATATATATATATATATATATATATATATATATATATATATAAAGATATAATAAAAACAAAATATTGACATAAATGTAATCTGCAATTTTGAATTCCTCAATATGTGGCATTCACATAATGAATGAAGAAGCACATCTGCAAGTAAACCCATGCTGCTCCATTCATAAACCAACTTTGAGTTACCACAATTTTATTACAGGTAAACAAGAAAGATAGCTAAACTTTTAAAGAAATGAAACTAAGAGTGGTGAAAATGTAATATTAATGCACATTCTCACTTTTTTTCTATCTACCCAGAGATGCTCACATGGATGCTTGGCTGTTCCAATTATAAAGTCAATTTTAAAAAGCTATTTAAATATAGACCTTTTTGGAAAGCCCAATATAGTCTTCTCTAGACACCAAGCCAATGAACACCCTCACTTCCCAACACCCTAAGTAAACAGTAAAAATAAGCTTGTACAAGAATCTAAAATATTACACTTTTCTCTCAAGATTCAGACCCCCCCTCCCCCCCACTCAGGATTGTACAAAAAATAACAATCGAAACATGGCAGGAAAAGCTAGGAAGATGAAGGAAACTATAGTGGACTGTTTTGTTTTAGTTTTTTTTAAATTCCCTCTTAGCAGGATTACTACACATACTGTATCCAGTGAGTTTGGTTTTGGTTTTCAAGTTCTTTAATATTTCAATATTTTGCTTTGGGAATGGGAAAGCCACCCTTGGCTTGGGGAAAAACACTGATGCATTTTGAAGCAGGACCATCACCAAATGTTGGGAATAATTCATATGTGTGAAAATGAGAGCAAGTCAAGACATTGGAAGCAGATATTGAAAGGAGCCAGGGCTGAAACATTACGCCAAGTGGATATTCCAAGTGTTGTTATTTTTTAACGGTTATAAAAGGCATTGATCTCTTGGCTCCATCATTAGGTCACTAGGTGTTTCAGGCTCCTTACCTGCCTCCTACCTAAGAAAGTACAGGTAGTGCTCAATTTATGACCAAAACTGTGGTCAAGTTATGTTGCTAAGTGAGAGACTTAAGTGAGTCTTGCCCCATTTTACAACTTTTCTTGCCCCATTTGTTAAGTGAATACTGCAGTTGTTAAATCAGTAACATGGTTAAGTGAATTTGGTCTGCCCATTGACTCTGCTTGTCAGGTTTCAAAAAGTGATCACAGGACCCCACATGACTGCAATTGTCATGTGAGTCAGTTGTCAAGCATCCAAATGTAAATCATGTGACCATGGTGATGCTGCAACAGTCATAAATGTGAAAAATGGTCCTAAATCACTTTTTCCAGTGCCATTTGTAACTTGTGAAAAGTGAGATAAGCTGTCAGGCATCTTTGCAGAAGAAACACACAGCCCGAGAGGCCTGTTTCTCAATTCTAGTCATAATCCCTTCATTATATACACCAGGGATTAATTATTACATTATCAGGTTGTCACCATTCTTTGGAAGTAGCTGGGGGGGCGGGGGGAGTAACAGTTACTCTCTCTCTCAACCCAACTCACATCACAGGGTTGTTGTAAGGAAAACAGGAGGCCTATTAGATATATTCGCCACCTTGAGTTGTTTATAAAAATAATAAAGACGGGATATAAATAAATAAAAGGCCATTCGGAATGAGTAGGTAGGTAGGTGGATAGATGAGAGAGAGAATGAGAATAAAGGGAGAAGATAGATAGACAGACAGACAGACAGATAGATAGATAGGCAGGCAGGCAGGCAGGCAGACTAGATGATGGATGGAAGGACTGCCTGCCTGTTTGCCTTTTGGGATCTCCTTTTTTTCGATCTTAAATCGCCTGGAACTGAAGCTGTGGCTGCCAGAAAAACACGCACCAATTTCAGTGTTGGCGAATCTGGTCCAAAGTCCCACTCACATTTAAGCCCCGAAGTCTCTTTTGCTAGAGAAGGATCCCGGAGCTCAGCAGCCAAACTCCGATTGGCTGAAACCGGGACTCTTTCGCGCGCGAGCCTACCCCAGCTGACCTAAAGGAAAGCAAAACTGCCGGACGCAGAGCGAAGAGGGATAGAAAGGAAGGGGGGAGGGGAGACGACGCTGCGAATGAAGCCTTGCCTTGTGGGCCTTGTAGTTAAAGGATTAGAGCGCAGTACCGCCTTCCTAATACGGTAAACTACAACTCCCAACAAGCTTCACGCACCGCCCGCCCTCTCCTTAGTTCATCGCGCATCCACTGCCGCCTAATTTTCCCGTTTTTTTCCCCCCTTTACCTTTTTATAGCGGAAAAGTGAAAGGGTATTTCGAAACGGCTCTCCTTTTTTGCATATACGTACAAGCAACTAAGTGAATCCTTTTGAGTTGCTTTCCTAGAAGCGCTTTCGCTATTAACCTGCCTGCCGCAGAGGGCGAAGGGATGTGATTCCTTCTTGGTGAAGAGTGCCCACGCTTTTTGTCATGCTGCTCGACAAAGAGCAAGTGAAAGCCTGCTTCTCCAGGGCTAGTAAGCCGTCGGGGCGGCCCGAAGAGGGGACAGTCCCACCTCTCTTGGACATGAGCATCTTTTTTACACCCGTGTCATGTTTGTAGATAGTTTTAGTGTTGGAAGCTTTAAAAGACACTTCGCTTGGTTAATGCACTTTTCAAATGCAAAAAAAGAGACGTTTGAAAAATAAAAGCTATAACATGTTCTCTGCTTAGGAAAAAAATTAAAATTAAATGGGCATCTTCCATCTTCTCACCATGTACATGTATACATCCGAACTAGACTCTTGTTTTTCAGTGTCATATGTGGGTATATGCATAATTTTGTGTTTATTTTGTAGTGTTTTTGGAGGTGGTGACCCTTTGAGAGCTGAATGCAACAACATTTCATGTATGCGGATTAGTATACAAAGTTAAACTAAGTCTTTGATTACAGGGACTGTTGCAAAGGCCAATATTAGTCCGTCTCTGATGTCATTTGGACAAGGAAACTAAACAGATTAGCACTAGAGAGGAAATACCTGGCCTGAAAATATTGAGTTTGCAAACGCTTAAAAAAAATATCTGGAACCAGGCAATAGAAGAGTTACTTATTTATTTATTTATTTATTTATTTATTTGATTTGCCAATTGTTTACAAGATAATAAGTATAAGTGTATACATAGTTGTGAATACATGAAATGGGTACATATAAGAAAAATAAAAGAATAAGAGAAACAATAGGACAGGGACGGTAGGCACGTTGGTGCGCTTATGCACGCCCCCTACAGACCTCTTAGGAAAGGGGTGAGGTCAATAGTAGACAGTCTAAGGTTAAAGTTTTTGGGGTTTGGGGAAGAGACTACAGAGTCGGGTAGAGTATTCCAGACATTGACCACTCTATTGCTGAAGTCGTATTTCCTGCAATCAAGTTTGGTGCGGTTTACTTTGAGTTTGTATCTATTGTGTGCTCTTGTGTTGTTATGGTTGAAGCTGAAGTATTCATCGACAGGTAGGACATTGCAATGTATGATTTTATATACCATGCTTAAGTCAGACCGAAGACGGCGTAATTCAAGGTTTTCTAGTTCTAGAATTTCAAGTCTGGTGGCATAAGGTATTCTACAATGAGTAGAGGAGTGGAGAACTCTTCTTGTGAAATATTTCTGGACTTTCTCAATTGTGCTAATATCAGATACGTAATGAGGGTTCCAGACTGATGAACTGTATTCGAGTATTGGTCTAGCAAATGTTTTGTATGCTCTGGTTAGTAGTGTGATATTACCAGAGAAAAACTACGTAGGATTAGGTTAACAACTCTTAATGCCTTTTTGGCTATGTAGTTGCAGTGGGCTCTAGCACTTAGATCATTAGAGGTGAGTATTCCAAGGTCCTTTACAGAGCTTGGATCATCAACAAGATCTTGACTATTCAGCTTGTATTTTATTTTCTGATTTTTTTTGCCAATATGTAAGACAGAGCATTTATTTGTTGAGATTTGAAGTTGCCATTTGTTTGACCATTCAGATACATAGTCAAGATCTTTTTGTAGGGTAGCAGTATTGTCTGTGGTATTGAACAGCTTTACATCATCAGCGAAGAGAACGCAATTGCTCTTAATATGATCACAGAGGTCGTTTATGTAGAGTATGAAGAGAGTTGGTCCTAGAACACTGCCCTGGGGGACACCACTATTGACAGGTACTGGATTTGATAGGACGCTCCCGATTTTGACCATTTGTTGTCTGTTTGACTGGAATGCTTCTATCCAGTTATTCAGTTGTCCAGAGATACCATAGGATTTTATTTTTAGGAGTAGTTTGTCGTGTACCACTGAATCAAAGGCTTTACAGAAGTCTATGTAGATTGCGTCTATTGCTTTGCTCTGGTCGAGTTGTGTCGTCCATATGTTTTTGCAGTGTAAGAGTTGCAAATTACAGGATAGTTTTTTTCTGAAACCAAATTGTTTATTGGAGAGTAGGTTGTTTGTCTCTAAGTGGAGGATGATGGATTGGTTAATAATTGATTCCATGACTTTACAGGTGACGCAGCATAAGGAGATTGGCCTGTAATTTTCAACTAGGCTTGGGTCTCCTTTTTGAAGATGGGGATGACTGTGGCTTGTGACCATAGGTTAGGCAAGGAGCTGGTCCTGAAAGATTTTTCAAAGATTATGCTTAGAGGTTTGGCTATGGCAGTGGATAGCTTTCTTAAGAAGTAGGCACATATTCCATCCGGTCCAATAGATAGAGATGGTTTTAGATTGCGTAGTGATTTTTCGACATTGTCTTCTGTGAAATCGATATGTATTAGATCATTGTTGTTATCTGTGGTACGGCTAGGAAATACTGGGCATGATCCATTGCTGTTTACAAATACTGAGCCGAAGAATGTGTTAAAGATGTTGGCTTTAATGGTGTCGTCGTTGCAGTCTTTACCATCAGGTCCTATCAAGGGTGGGATGGACCTTGAGTCTTTTAGTTTGTTGTTTACAAAATTGTAAAAAGCACGGGTGGAATTGGTGCTTAGAAGGTTTTCCTCTTGTTTAATGTGATAATTGGTGCATTCGGTCTTTATCTGGTGGCATAAATTTTTGTATCGGTTTTTGAAATTGGCAACGTGACCAGATTTGTTTTTCCGCCAGAGTGATCTCTTTTTGGATTGAAGTTTCCTTATTGATATGGGTAATCTGCTTTTTGTTTTGTTTTGGGAGTTGTTGTTGGAACATATAGTTTGATGACTCTTTTGACTTCAAGTAAAAATATGTTGTAATGGTCTTCAACGGTATTGCATCCAGTGAATAGAGATTGCCAATCAAGGGATGAGAGATCGTTGTCTATAAGATCATAGTTGCCTTTTTTGAAGTTACAATAGGGGATTACATCATTGTGGTGATTTTTGTGTGGACGTATGTTGAGACAAAAGTCAATCATATTGTGGTCACTACTGGAAAAGGGTTCTTTAGTTTGTATTCCGTAAATTAAATTCAAACTATTGCAGAAGATGAGATCGAGGCAGTTGTTTAGTCTAGTGTTGTTGATTACTAGTTGTTCCAGTCCCAGATTTGTAATAGCATTGTGGAAGGTTGTGTGTATGATTTCAATTGTACAATCATTTAGGGTCCAGTCAATATGAGGTAGATTGAAATCACCAAGAAGGATAAAAGGGTATGGGCAGGATGCAGCCCATGTTAGTAATGTATTTAGCTTGTTTACATGTTCGATGTCATAATTAGGTGCTCTGTAACATAGTAAGAATCGAATTGTGATATTTAAGGATAGTTCACAGATGATGGTTTCAGGAAGGGCAAGCTCCTGGGTAACTTGGATATTTTTTAGATGTAAGGATTTTTATAGAATATAGCAACACCACCTCCTCGTCGATTTTCACGATCTGATCGGTAAACATGATAGTCTCTTACTGTGGTAATGGAGTCGGGGAGAGATGCATTGAGCCATGTTTCACAGACAAATATAATGTCGAAGTTAGCCATATTTAGGAGGAAGAGAAATTCAGGTATTTTATTCACGAGGCTTCTTGCATTGAGTAGTTTGCATTTAAGGCCGGCAGTAGTTGGAATTGAGGTAGTTGGGGGCGTGCCTAGTCTTGGGTGATGGTGGATGGGTTGAGGTAGGGTTGTGGTTGAGGGTAAAAGCTGAGTATTGGGTTGCGTGGCTTACTTTTGATACAGTCAGCATGGTAGTCAATGTACAGGTCCTCTCCATTGTCTAGACGGTTTTTGAGTTCGATGCGGAGTACACGGGAGCGGGCACGTTGCTGTATGGTTAGGTCAGGGCGGCAACGGAGGTTCTTATGGTTGGTGTTGGTTTTGGCGAGTGAGTTTATAGTATAAATGAATTTACGTTTGCTTGATTCATTTTTGCAAATGACCCTGCACAAGCGTGGGGCAGTTATGGATTCATCAGGAGTCAAATTCCAGTCAAAAGAGGCTTTGCTTCTATAGGACAAAGTTTAATTAATCATGGCGACTTGGTTTATGTATTCTACCATCATCCAACATTCCATATTTCTAGGAGGTCTACACATATTTTAGCCAAATGATGAAATCAGCACTCATTGTCAATGACTTGATTTTGTGTTCTGTTCAAAATAGTGACAGGCTGAAGTGGGGGGGAAAGAGACCATGTTAATCTTAGCTTCATTAAAAAACACTGAGTTAGTAAATCAATGTTTAAAATCAATGATTAAAAGCACAGAAGAGTTTGAAGCAATTATTTCTGAATCTAGCCAATAATTTGCATTTTTGAATATAGTAAATAGTATTGTTGGTTTAATGATAAACCTGTAAAATGAGTTTCATCAGAATCAGTAGTACTAATACAGAGTAATTATGTTTCTAAAGAAGAAAGCCTTGTTAGTCTATGGTAACAAAACTGATTTGATGGCATCTTTTCTGACAAACAATTTTTATTAAAAGGCATAAGCTACTCTGTGTCTGATAAATTGAGGTACAGCTCAGAAATACTTATGCCTTTTAAAATTAATGCAAAAATGTGCTGCTAGACTCCTTCAGTGATTATTTAGAAAGCTCTGACTTCAGAATATACACCCATCATTGTGTCTAATTCTGAGATATACATACAAGATAATAGTTTAGTGTTGATACAATACTACATATTAGCCAAACACAATTTCAGGTGTTGTGCAATCCAGCCTCTGTTTAATTTATGGAGCGATATGTTATTCAATTCTAGGTAGACTAAAATATGAATGACTAAATCTGTAGCTCACTATGTTGTGGGAAGACAGAAAAATGTGACTGGGTAATTTTGGGCAGTATGTAGTTGAAACAATGAACAAAAAGCTATTCTGAGGTAGGCCACAAAAAGGATGCCAAACAGTTTTAAATCGCCTTGCGGCTGCTATTCTTACATCCATACCTAAAAACCATATCTTTTATTTGTATGTTCCAAAGAATCGTGATATTAATTACATAATCCAACAGAACTGTTTTTAAAAAAATCTCTATTCCTTATCAAAATCCTCATATTGAATGGTACAAACAGTACCTTTAGGAATGGGCAACAAAAATTCAGTTTTACTAAACTAGTATGTGGAAACCCACCATAGTAATTTAAGAAAATATAAGAAACTTAAGCACAACTGTAAAACTGCTTACCTGGAATTTTTTTTATTGTTCAGTCACTAAGCTGTGTGTGACTCTTTATGATCCCATGGACCATAGCACACCAGGCTCCCCTGTCCTCCACTCTGTCCCAGAGTTTACCTGGAAATAAATCCTTTTTCTAAATTAAAAGTTATACTGGTATATTAAGTGTCAAAAATATAATGGATGAGATGAGGTTGGTGTCAAAGGCAAAAGAGTATACTATGGTGGGAATGTAGGACTTGTTTAAATCAGATGAATTTTTCTCAGATTGCATGGCAATTGTGGAAGACAGTTACATAATCCTGGAGAAGGCACAGCTGCTGTAACACATAGCAGACAGGTACTATGTTTGCACTTTTGTGCATTTCATAGTAACTAAATCCATACATCTACACATCCAATGCAGTTTACTCTCTATATTTATGATTGATGCCTTAGTATTAATAACCAAGCTTTTAAAACAAAAGGTATCATGTTACTTCTTTTTTCCCTAAGCAGTCAGGTGCTGATAATATACTAATTGATGTGTTTTCCTTTTTTATTATCATCAGTAAGAACTCTACATAACATTTACAGGAAGAGTTTCTAACAAATCTATTCTAATTCTGCATGGGATTCACAAGGGACCTCATTCCTCTATATCTGATAAAACATTTCCAATCTTTATTTCAAGTTTAATTTCCAACTTATTTTGTTAACATTGTATTGTTTGTATTGATTAAATTACTGACATCATTCTTGATTGACACTAAGTGGAAGACTAATCAAACAATTTTCTTTTGATTTTTTTTTCTAAAAATGAAAAATAAGCAATGCATTATCCCCTCTGAAGCACACTAAATAATTGTGCTTGTCTTGCTTGAATAATCAAAGTTGTTGATGCTGATACTGATTACTTTAAAGCAAGCTACCGGCAGCAAAAGTTACTTAGCTTCTTTTAAAATTATGTTCTCCATGGCAAGATTTAGTCTTTAAAAGTCTTAAAAGAAGCAAAGGGGTTGGTAGCATAATATTTTATTTATTCAATGCAGGAAAAAAAACTTGGCTCCTTATCAAACTATTGTTCTTGGAGTTCTTGATGCTCTCCAAGCTTGGTTGTTTTGTTTGCAGATGTTTCATTGCACGATTACTAAGTGATGTTACCTTGTTGGGTAATGAAATATCTGCAAGCAAACAATCACATTCAGAGAGCATCAAGAACTTTACAGATCAACCCTGAGCTACAAACATGAGCTGAAATAACAAGTTGTCTTTGGAATTTGGGGTGAGGCAAAATTAAAAGAATCAACTTGCCAGGGAACAAATCCCACAATGGCAGAGGAATGATGAGAACTGAAGTCTAATGAAGCAGATTAGGGAAGATTGCTATATATCTGGTACAGTATAAAGAAGCAGACTTGCTTTGATAAAAAGGCTCCTTTAAAATGCATACTGCATACTGCACAGCACAATCATGGTTAGAGGTAGGAGGTAAGGTTGTATTAAGAAATAATAAAATTGCTTCAATGGAGATTGGCCAGGTGGCACTATTTTGTTGAGGAAAGCCATTCAGTATGAATTTGTAGGAAGATAAATATATTTTAGATTAGCCTAGGCTTTGCACTGGGTTTAACTGCATTCCACAGTTGTTTTAAATAAAAGCTGACATTGGTTATGTATTATTAACACTAGAATTTAGAATTCACTTAGCACAAGAAAGCTCAAAATACAAAACAGTCATTTCCCTCAAGTTTAGGAACACGTTTGGCATAATATTCCCCACAGCACCAAGCTTACTTCCTTATAAGAACAAAGACTGGGATTGATGCCAGAAATTTCCAGGTCGGCTTTTAATAAAAATTCTTCACAAAGAGATGGATATTAAAGATAGTTTATTTTAGATCTTAAAAAAAATCTTGCAGAAGTTAATTCCAATTCAATTCTCTATTTCCTGTTCCTAAAACCATCATCTTTGTGACAAATTTAAATCCAGGCAACTCCCACCCACACCAACCCAATGGTAGCCTGTCAAAATAGGAAACAGTTGAGCAAAGAAAACAAAAGGTCTTTTGTGGATTTTTAAAAAACTATTGTTTTAAAATTAATATTTTCTATTATTTTTAAATAAATATTTAATATTGATACCACAACTACTGGTGTTGTCCTTCTCAGCAACATGCTCAGGTTGAAATTATACTTCCATCAAAATTGTAAAATTAGAATAAAGGCAAAGCATGCATACCCTCTGTTAACAGAATGAAATAAATAAATTCCTTATTGCTACTTTTCTAGAGAAAAGGACAGTAGCAAATCAGACATTTATGAAAGGAGCTGAAGAGATTAATTGAATTGCATTTGAGAGGCTGGTAAGCAATACCATCAATGTGCATAAGGAGCAGATAGGACAGGGTAGCAGATAGATAACTTTAGTTAATCTCAAAAAGCTAAGTAGGGTTAGGTCTGCTTAAATTTTAAATGGATGAGCATCCAAACACAATTTTAAAAAGAAAAATAAGAAAAAAGGCAACAGCAACCTAATTTGTTTTTGGGCTGTCTTCATCAAATATCCAGGCATTAAGTTTAATTTAAACAAGATTTACTATTACCTTTGGAATGATAAGCTATTCCTCCAGAATGCTTAATTATTAGTAGATAAATGCCATATAGAGGTCACTAAAAATTTCCACCCAAAGTAAAATAGCACTTAGAAGAACCAAAAGCTTTTAAAATAATAGATGGGAAAGGCTTCTTATTGTCTTGCGGTGATACATGGCTGGCACAGTGGTATTGATCTGATGTTTCCACCTATCACTAGTCACATATGACCCAGTAACAAGAAGCAGAGGCACTGAAATTCATGCTTATAAGGAAACCCTGCGGTTGTTTGGAACTAAGTAAAATGCATCTAGTGACTGTCAATTCCATTAGAATGTCTACAGTTTGGGCTGCTAAAATAAACCATCTCAGGGTTAGATGAAATTAAGCATTGTAAAACAAGTCTACAACTAACTACAGCAGCTACCTATCCAAAGTGTATATTAACAAATTGTGTGCATAAATCCCATGTTTACAGATGCATTCATATTCATTCAATAGAATTTTGTATTGTGGTGGTTACTACTACCACAATACTACTACTACTACCACATTTTTAGGGATTTTTTTTAAAAAAAATCATATAACTTTTTGTTAATATCCTTTTTTAAATAGTCTTCTTCTCATTCTGTAATACATCAAGAGGTTTCCCAAAATGCTTCATGCTGTAGACTTGGCTATTAATTTTTCCATAACACAATGAATCTATAGAGAAAATTAATATAGCATCAATGGATGGCAATTTAAATAATCCAGATTTAATTTTTAAAAAATATATATATAATAAAAACCATATACTGAAAATACATCTTTATGACTGAAGAATTAGACCCATAGCTACTTAATGAGAAATACAATGAATATGCTGAAACTAGCAAAATGAAACTTATTCTACTCAAGGCTTTGATGAAAACACAAATAGAAAAAGACTGAAAACTGTTGAAAAGCTCATTAGTCATAAAAAAGTTAAAACTGCAATTTTGGCACATTACATTTTAGAATGATATCTCCAGATATGAGGTAAATCCACACAGTATATCCTCAACATAATTGTATCTGATTTCCTGAGAAATAAGTCCCAATCTGCAAGCTTCAGTAGTTTAAATCCAAAAAAATAAAATTGTGAGCTTTTTTAGCCTCATTAGTAGCATTTTGCACCCATACCAAACAGCTTAATATTTATTGATCCATAGAAATCCAGATCTTCAAGCTGAGGTCTGATGATGTAATAAAAATACAGAAAAGGTCTTTAGCTCCAAATGCAGTAAAATAAATATATTCATAAAAGTCAGCTATCTTTTCTGAACAAGTTTACTTCATCCTTTCCTCCATAGAAGACTGATGAAAGCATGTTTTTTCCATTGTTTCATCTTTTTGTTGTTTATAGTTTAAGACTCCAAATGTTGCTTATTATGTTGCACTCTTTCATTGTTCCATGTTTCGTAACTGAATAATCTCACCCTTTTTGCTCCTCAGTGTGAGTTCATGTCACCATCAGAAATTAAGAACCTGTGCCATTGTTCAGCTCCATAAAGGAATGAGTTTAGTTCACTTCTAATATTTTCTTTGGATTCTTCCCATCATATGCACCAGTCATGAAGGTCATTTCATTTTTGAAGTAATAATAATTATACTAATTATAGCCTTCTTTAACTTGGCTAATGGACAGAATTACTTGAGATTGTGGAAATTGAATCCAAAACAACTAGGTCCTCTTGTTGGGAAGATTTTAACAAACATAATGGGTTTATACTTTATATTAAGCTACAGTGTGGCTTGTTTATTTTAACTTAGCATTACATATGAATGTAACTTTTCTGAATCCATAAAGCCACAATAGAATTTGCAAAGGAACAGTAAACCAAACTGTATTTTTCAATTTGCAACTCAAACAATATTTATTCACTGTCTGTCTTTCTGTCTGCTCTTATCTTCAAGGAAAAAGTCTTTTGTTCTCCTCTTTAAGAAATTCAATATTCTTTTAATTTTAGGAGTCTTCTTCTGCTCTTATTCATTGTCTTTTCTCTAAGCATCAAGGTCCAAAGCACAATATTCGGTGTCTGCAGAAAAACCAAGAATTAAGATATATCCACAATCATTTCCTATTAAAAAAATCTAGGTGGCCTCAGGTATATTCCTGACTTCATAAAACAGTAATATGCACTCTTCCTAGCCAGCCAGGCAGCTAGCAAAACCTTTTATCTCCATCCATTTCAAAAACTGGTCTTAATTTAAAAACAGCTCAATTATGGAAATAATATGAATGCTGCAACTGCAATTTATAAATTGCTATTTTAATTTAGCATTGTGTGTAAATCTGACCACATTATATTGTGTTCATCAAACCATGATTAGAATAAAGTATAATTTAGCATGATGTGTGAAACTAGTTATAATATCCATATCTTTTTCATATCTCATATGAGTACACAGGAAAGATATTCTAAGTATGCAAGATCATTTGTAGGTACTTTCTTAATCTCTTTTTCATTGGCACAACAATCTATGTATTTTAGGATGGAAAAAATTGATTTTAACAACTAGAACTTACATAAAACAACAGCAATAACAATAACAGATTTTTATACATATCTCCTACTAATTTTTGTTTCTCATCAAATTTTAGGAGAGCTTCTAGTACAATCTGCTGTCACTCTGAATTTGGTAAAACTAATGTCTTATTCCATTGAAATAAAATGTTATATTTTACAGTTATAGTATCTGATAGGCAGAATTTTCTTTTTCTGGATTTTAACTATCTTCCCTGATTAACAGTTCCTTAAAACTCGAAGGCTTACAGTAATTTTGTAAAACTGAGAGAATATAAGAAATATATTTTGTCAGTGACTGCTGCGTAAATGAGATTAAATTAATAAAACAACCAATTTATATAAAGTAAGTGCTGCTTTGAGTTGTACATGAAAAAGAAGGTGAGATAAGAATCTAAAAAAAATTAAATGTCTTTTTCCAATTTAAGAATACAGTATTTTCCTTACATATGACTGCCTGCCATATTTTTAAGCATAAAATAGTTTCTTTCACATTTTTTTGTTTGATGTGATGTTTTTAAAGGAATATCCTGTCACTGTTGAAACACAACTGTTTTATGTTGCCACTAAATTGCTTTGATCTCTAGATTAGAACTGATGAGCTGTAGCTTCCTTATGGCTAAAGGTTGCCAAAAATTACTAATGTGTGTTTCTTTTGAGTTTATCAGAACTCTAAAAGGAAGACTAATGACACAATTTAGGTACAGTTTTACCACAGTTTTCTTACTGGTATCATGTTTCAAATATTGATGTTTCTGTTTGAAGCATGAAGTAAGGTAATCAAAGGAAGCATATGTTAATGGAACGTAAAATAAATTATTTTACAATCCATTTAGTCCTTATATGATCAGTATTATGGACTTTATAGTTTCTCATTAACAAGCCATTGTTCACTTCTTCTTTTCTAACACATAATATTGTAGGAGTGATACTTATAAACATGTAAACTTCCAAGAGACAAAATTGTAACAATATTTTCAAATTCATTTTCATGATTAAATGAATTAAAATTGTTCAAAACATAGGAACTGGAAAAGCTTTATGGAAAAATGGGGGGGGAAATCCCAGGAAAAATTGCTAATGTATTTATTGCATTTATATCTTGCTTTTTTTGGGCTGGGGGAGAGTTCTGGGTGGCTTAGAAGGGGTTACCTAAATTTTATTTCCAGAATATAAATCTGTCTCTGTGAGCTTTAACTAAGAGAGAAAGTGGCCAAAAGTCTTTGAATGGGAGTTTGGGCTTGAGTTTCTCTGCATCAAATTGGACACATCAACCTGCATCAAAACCAATACTGCTTCGGATGACTGCCCTTTCTTTAAATGGTCAAAATGCTATTTACTTTTTGAAATTTCTGCAATTTTGCTAGTACAGTAGCTTCATGTATGCATCAAATGGTGGACTTTGAAGAACCAGGATAGAAAAAATATTGACACCTTTGAACGTCAGTGCTGGAAGAAGACTCCTGAGAATATCAAGGACAGCCAAGAAAACAAACAAATGGATCATTGAGCAAATCAATCCAGAGTTCTCATTCAAAGCACTATGACCAGGCTCAAATAATCATATATTGGACATTTTATGCAAAGACCTAAATCTCCTGAGATGTCAATATTGCTAGAAAAGGAGATAGAAAACAGAAGTGTAATATTAGTCCAGGGACAAACAAATGTTAATAAATGTAGTAGTATGTTGCTGAAATCTCTAAAACAAAATTTAACCTGTACCCTTCAAAGATATCTGAGCTATTCTTTTTAAGATTAATTGCTATTACAATTCACTGATGTATTTCCAGGAATAAGTATATAATATGTTTCTAAAGGGCAAATTCTGAATTACTTTTCTAGGATTGACTACCGTAGCATAAACAGAGATGTAATCAAAATAAGACCTTCAACGTTTTATGGCCTTAGTATATAATAATATATGTTAGCTCATGGAAATACAAAAAAAAAAATGTGTATCTTTTAGCAAGAATCTATGAGATCCATCAGATAGTGAATGCATTGTGCCAAAAGATTAACCTTTTCAAACATGTTTTACTATGTTACACTAATTAAACCCTTTGTTCTTATGGGAATAAGGTGTCATTCTGTAATTCTAATTGTTCTTTAGAGCATATCATTGTCGTTTTTTCCCCTTTTGGTTATTATTCTTTTGCAGCTAATGTTTGGAGCACAGGGAATTTTCTTGGTAGTAGTGGTCCAACAACTTACAGCAAAGGAAGAGCTGCTAAGAGAAGAAGGAGCTCTAAACAGGCCTCACTCATTGATTTCCTGGATGACCTTGCATAAGCTTCTTCACCTCCTCATGCCTCAGGCAGTTCAGCTGGAAAATTGGGTAAAGAGCAGGGACTACTGGAAAAAAAATCTTGAGTTTGAAACTGAAATTTCCCCATTAAGTGCCCCCCTCCTCCCACCAAAGTGACTGCAGTCATTTTACACAGAGGTAATTGCTAGTGAATTGTACACCAATCATTTTCTTCAGCTTCATGGCACAAGGAGTGAGATTGCATGACATGTTAAGGACCGGGGCAGTCCTGTGCATTCTTTGTGATAATTGCCTTTTTTCTTGGCTGAAGTTTTTGATTCAGTTACCAAGTAACATATGTTAATGGGGTTAGTTTTGCTTTTCCATATGCCAATCTGAAAAAAGATATTTTAATATGAATAATAGTAGCAATGGTTCTTCTTTTAATAGCTGGCAAAATGAATTAGGATTGTGTTTCCATAATGTGCTCCATGTCAAAGAGCGTAGATTCACTTAGTCACTAAGACTCTGGTCTTACACCTTATCTCAAAATAAATTCCTTTAAACTATATTTTAGATAGAAGTCTTCTTCTAAGACATTCTTGGAATACAGTTCTTGGGTTTTGGTTACTTTCCTACCAATGCAGCATCCCACAGTATGATGGTGGCAATCCTCAGAAATGACTGAGAATACACTAAAACCTGGAAGTCGCCGATTGTTTTGCAGAAGCTAAGGGACTTTTGAGGTTGTGACAGTTCACACAAATAGTCATCTTGTTAAGGCCAGCCAAGCTTTACCTTAAGCAATAGGGATGGAAAAAGTGACTTGTGTTTTTCTTGAGGTATCTCATAGTTGGGTGCAGAATATGAACTAAATTAACTAGCTTCCTCACATGATGATGAATGCTGCTTGAAACCAGTTTGAATTAAGAGTGGCTTGTCACTATTTGGCTTTTATAGGTGAAACTCGGAAAATTAGAATATCATGCAAAAGTTCATTTATTTCAGTAATGCAACTTAAAAGGTGAAACTAATGTATGAGATAGACTCGTTACATGCAAAGCAAGATAGTTCAAGCAGTGATGTGTCATAATTGAGATGATTATTGCTTACAGCTCATGAAAACCCCAAATCTACAATCTCAGAAAATTAGAATATTGTGAAAAGGTTCAATATTCTAGGCTCAAAGTGTCCCACTCTAATCAGCTAATTAATCCATAACACCTGCAAAGGGTTCCTGAGCCTTTAAATGGTCTCTCAGTCTGGTTCAGTAGGAATCACAATCATGGGAAAGACTGCTGACCTGACAGTTGTGCAGAAAACCATCATTGACACCCTCCACAAGGAGGGAAAGCCTCAAAAGGTAATTGCAAAAGAAGTTGGATGTTCCCAAAGTGCTGTATCAAAGCCCATTAATAGAACGATATGTGAAAGGGAAAAGTGTGGAAGAAAAAGGTGCACAAGCAGTAGGTCAGTGCATCAAGAGCCACCACACACAGACGGATCCTGGACATGGGCTTCAAATGTCGTATTCCTCTTGTCAAGCTGCTCCTGAACAACAAACAACATCAGAAACGTCTTACCTGGGCTAAAGAAAAAAAGAACTGGTCTGTTGCTCAGTGGTCCAAAGTCCTCTTTTCTAATGAGAGTAACTTTTGCATCTCATTTGGAAGCCAAGGACCCAGAGTCTGGAGGAAGAATGGAGAGGCACACACTGCAAGATGCTTGAAGTTTCCACAGTCTGTGTTGATTTGGGGAGCCATGTCATCTGCTGGTGTTGGTCCACTGTGCTTCATTAAGTCCAGGGTCAATGCAGCCGTCTACGAGGAGATTCTGGAGCACTTCATGCTTCCTTCCGCAGACGAGCTTTATGGGGATGCTGACATTTTTCAGCAGGACTTGACACCTGCCCACACTGCCAAAAGCACCAAAACCTGGTTCAATGACCATGAGATTACTGTGCTTGATTGGCCAGCAAACTCCCCTGACCTGAACCCCATAGAGAATCTATGGGGCATTGCCAAGAGAAAGATGAGAGACATGAGACCGAACAATGCAGAAGAGCTGAAGGCCACTATTGAAGCATCCTGGTCTTCCATAACACCTTAGCAGTGCCACAGGCTGATAGCTTCCATGCCACACTGCATTGAGGCAGCAATTGCTGCAAAAGGGGCCCAAACCAAGTATTGAGTACATCTGCATGCTTATACTTTTCAGAGGTCCGATATTGTTCTATGTACAATCCTTGTTTTATTGATTGCATGTAATATTCTAATTTTCTGAGATTGTGGATTTGCGGTTTTCATGAGCTGTACGCCACAATCATCTCAATTATGACAAATCACAGCTTGAACTATCTTGCTTTGCATGTAATGAGTCTATCTCATATATTGGTTTCACCTTTTAAGTTGCATTACTGAAATAAATGAACTTTTGCACGATATTCTAATTTTTCGAGTTTCACCTGTATGTATAAAATTTGGCCAGCAGGTATAGATTGCTATAAGCTGACCGTGATTACGAGTCCTTTTTTATTTCTTTATTAAGGAGTAGAAGAGAGCCAGTGATAGCTGTTGGTATGTGAAAAGTAGATATTGTCATATAATTATTTACTTTAATTTAAGTGATTATTATGTTTTTGGAGAACTGTTTCCTATCTATTCATCAACAATGAGCTGAAGTTTTTCTATGGATTCTGTTCCAGTTCCAAAGTAAAATTGAAAAAAACAAAATAAAAATGTAATGTTAATCTAAACCAAGGACATCTTATGGCTTTTGGAAAACCAGTCAGTGATTCATACTGTGTATGTTTTAAGTGGCTTCTCACTGGATTCTCACAAAAGCTCCATCCTCTTTCTAATTTAGTAGTATTTGTATTGGGCAAAAGCCAGCAGCTCCTGCTTATGTCAATGCATTTATATTACTGAAGGCCTGCAGATCTGACCCATTCGAACTTTGTTGGAAAATGTATGTTTCCTCTTCCTTTGAAATATTTCAGTTCCATCTACAATTTGTTTTCCCATCTCTTCCTTCCCATATTTAGAGCAGGAATCATATTTCCAGAACACCAGCTTTTTAAAAAATCTGCCTATTCAATAACTCCCCCCCTTCCAAAAAAATTCTTCAGCTAGAGAGCAAGGTTTTTACAGTGCTTCCCCTTAAACCACATTCCATTCTTAAAAGGGCTTTATAGAAGTATAAGAATGTGGCAAAAAATACCAAATATATTCAATGAATATTTTCTTGAGGGGACAGATGTTAATTAAGGTAATGGTTTCAAAATGATTGTGCTTTTAAAATGAACTTCTCTGAACTGATATTTACTGTCTATAAACTACAATCAATGTGGAGTACAGCTTACCTGCAAAATGGCAGGATGGGAAAACATGCATAAAAGGTTACCACAATGCTTACAAAAATAATATCATGTAAATGAATGTTTCATCGTATGTTTTGTTGTTGGGAAGGATGGTATTGCTGTTGATTAGAATTAACAGGTTTATTTTTGTTCTGCTGCCTCTAGTAAGAGAATAAACTTTTGTTCCTGGAAGTCCTAAAATCTTAGAACCATCATTCAGTATTTGTTCCTACATAAAATGGAAAAGTGCCCAAACTTAAAAGCATTTTCTAAATGTATCCATAGCACATTCAATAATAAATAAAAAGCAGCTTCTTCTGCTAATGGTTTACAAGATGAATTAGCATATTTACCCCCACACATTTTATTGTAAATAAGTAATGTATTATTTGATTGCAATTCTCAACTTTTCTAGTGCTACAAATGTTGTTTAAATTTTCTTTTTCCATACTGTTCTTGCATATTTCTCATTTGTCACTAGTCCACCAGAAGACATTTTGAATTGGTCCCTAATCACTTGAAGCCATAATCCTAGACAACATAAACCCAAGCAAGAAAAAAAGATGAAACAAAACCCATTAAGTCATTAAGTTATTTATTGCTGCCAATTCAAGATTGCTTTGCGGATCTGGAGAAGCCCTCCTGGCAGGACAGACTTCCTGAACAAAATGGGAGTGATAATGCTATCTTAGTCTACTGACATGGAGAGAAAATTCAGACTTTGCTTCTTTAGAATGATAAAGATTCTCTTTCATCTTTTTTTTTACCCAAAAGGAAAATATATTACATACACAACTTATTGTTAGTAAGAGATTCTGCACATTTTCAGAAGACACTTTTTAGTGATGCATGCAGTTGGCAGCTTAACTCTAATTAAGATCTATGAGATTTTAGCAAGTATGTTGTAGACAAGGGTCTCCCTGTGCTTTAACAATTATATTTGATTCTCCTTTTTACTGAAATTTATAAACCAAAAGTTATTGCATCCAATCAGTTGTACTGCATTAAAACAGATATAATTCAAAAGGTCATAACCTGTATTCTAAAAGGGTAAAGATGCCCTGAAATCAAGCTTCATTCCCAATATAGTTTGGTAGCAGTAGTCTGCCTATGCCATCTTCTGGAATTTTTTCCCACCCAACCAAACAGCTATGGACAAACAGCTCCCAGACAACTCCTCTATCAACTACTCCTGTAACTGGGGCGAAATCTATTTAACTTCTAAGATCAGTCACACTTGGCTATCTTAGAAGAAATAGAATGACCATCATGGAAAGCTATAGAAGGAAAGAGTATCCTTAGCTAAGAAACTTCTTTTCTAGCCTCTGCTTAAGAACTGAGAAAAAAAGAGATAACATTGCTACTTATTGTGTACTATTTGATTGTCTCTTTTCGCCCACTTAGCAGCATTTCTTTCAAAACCAGAAGCAGCATATTAAGCATTCCATTTCAGGTATAAGATCTAAACTGTAGTTAGAATCTCTGTGATTCCACTAATGTTCTTTAATGTTCCTGCTCAGATGATATGTAAGAAAAATGACTTGATTTGAATATTCTTTCCACAATATTAGGATCACATTGGTCTAAATCAGGGCTGTCAAATTCCTGGCCCGCGGGCTGGATGCATCACATGCTAGCCACTCCCATGCCTGATTTAGCGAAAGGGGAAAAAAGTCCCGATATGTCGATATACGTGATGCCTCCGTGACATAGTTTGACACGTCTGATCTAAATGCAAGTTAATGTGGACATATTCCTCTTCTCCCATGTTGTTATTTTCTTTCAGGATTGGAAAAAATAAAAATATAGTGACATGTCACAGATATTCCAACTTCTTTTCTACAGTTCTATTAATTCAGAATTGGTAATATAATTTATGAAAGGATCAAATTCCAGAAAATTTTCTTTCATTATGAAGAGTTATAAAATCTCTAAGAACTCGCTTGATTTGACATCTGATATCTCTATTGAAAAGATTAATATGACTTTTGTTCTTTATTTATTTTTTATTTTATTTTTTTAATTTCTAAAACCAAGGCATTAAACAGGCATTATAAACATAATAAAACCCACAGTAGGTCTTTTTCAAGGTACTAGTAAAAAAAAAAAAAAAAAAAAGAACACTTTGAAAAGGATTGTGGTATTAAAAAAAAGGCTAGAGCTAATTTTGTAGGGATAATAAAAGTGAAGCCTGACCTAATCATACTTAGCTTCTTGTTTCATCCCAATCCAACAGTTCTTTCTAGTCTGTTTGTAAAATACTTCTTTCCACCTGCTGGGATATTCTGCTATATATGTTAATAGCAGTGAGAATTGCCATAAAGGCAGTCCTGGTTGGTGTTCAATTAGGCTAAAAATCAGTGAGGTTTTAGTGCTTTGTCGCTCTTTTCAACATGTGGGTGGCTTTTTGTTTCCTCAAAAATATAGCAGTGTCTTCATCACAGCAAATGTGTTCCTTTTAAATCTGAAACAAAGAAGTATCAGAGCAAATTGAAAAGATGCAGATGTAACTACAAAAGAGCACATCTTAAAGAGTTCATTCTTTTCCCTATGTGCATTTGTAATTCCTGCTCAGTTTCAATGGATCTTAGAATGTGTTTAGAATAAAATGAAAATAAATGTTCTTATTAGTTAATTTTTTCCCTTCCAATGCAAAGTTCTTCAAATACAGTTTCACAATTGCACATTATTAATCTGTTTGAAAACCATGTATTAATATTTCAGCCAATAGAATTGATTTTCACTGTTGGTTTATCATTGTCATTCACTACTCACTCACTTAAATCCATTTGATCTTTATATTTCTCTTGTCAAACAACTGGAAAAATAATTATAAATAAACGAATGAAGTCCTGCATCATTTGTAAGCATTTTTCCACTATTTCTTTTTAATTTGCTATAACATTGTTGCAAATAAAATAACATAAGCCGATCATAGCTATAATTAAAATTCTATTTAAAGTGATCTGAAGATCATATAAAATCTGTTGCTATGGAAGCTGATACCAAATGGCATCAGGGGGGAGGGGGAAAGTATCTGTAAAGTTACATTATATTTGCCTTTTCCCACTGGAAAGACCCTTAAATAAAGTCACTTTTTATCTTTTGCTTTCTGAATAAACATAAAACTGGATTTTTAGTTCAAAATCCCGATTTCAAGGTTATTGATGCCAGACTAAATTAATACAGTCTGTGCAATAGCATACAAAATCCTTGGCAAAGCCAAGGATACTCCTGTCTTTTGAATGCTTGACATTTGTTTTTCATCATGAACTTAAAGGTCACCAGCTACAGATGAATCAGGATACCTGCCTGAGTTTGCATTTACATGCATTTTATTTTATCCCCATGTGCATTTTTTTAATCAAATCCATCACTCAGATAAAACTGTATCCTTTTATTATTTAGTCTGGATAAACTAGAAGAGTTGTCAACAGAAAGACTTTAAGGAAAAAAAGAAGAGTTATTTTGATTCCCAGTCCAAGTGTCAGAAACAATATTCAGTTTACTCTGGACTATTTCTTTTGTAGTTATCACTTCAGTTAAACAGATGTGTTCACTGGAAGTCTGTTTTGCCCAGTGAATATCCATGTGATATGAATATGTGTCTAAGTCTCAACTAATATAGTTGCAAAGAATTCTAACACAAATATACATCGCTATTTAGAGTTAAAGTGTTCTTTATTCTCAAATGATTGGATGCTGTGAACAATCAGTTCAAATCATAAATCGGAAGTATAGTCTTTGCTTGGAATTCCAATGCTGAGTTTCCAGGCAAACAATTCATTAACACACAAACCCAAGTTTATTCAGATTGATTAAATATTATATAACACAGAAGGTTGCGTGGCCTTTTTTGCATGTCATAAGGTTCTCCCTGACCTAATTTCACCTAGGCATGTGTGCCATTGTATAGTTTATTTGCTTTTTTAAACAACTAAATAACATTAAACAAAACCTGTGGAGCTGATAAAACACGATGCATTCATTTTCCTTGATTTTGTAGTGAGGGAAAAGGGTAGCATGAATAATTCAAAAATAATGCTGAGACTGTTAAGATTTAGAACTGGAGAGGTCACTGCAGTTGGGAGAATGAGCTAGGAGACTATTACTATTCCACGATCTTTGAATCTCAAGGTGACATCATTATTATTTCTCTATACTATAATGTGAAGCTGCATCCAACTTATTGCAGTGTTTCTCTCCTAGGGTAGAAAGATCAATTACATACAGACCTCAAAATGTGAACTATAAGCATGGCATCCAATAAAACTGTCATTAACAGTCACCACAATTTTAGCTGTATGCTTCCAGGTCAAGCTGTTTTAAAAATGATAGCTGACATTGAAAGGTTGAATGGAGACCACTTTTTATTTTAAAGTTTGTTTTCAAGCCAAAAAACACTTTCATTAACACTTAATTTCTTATTTTTAATTATGCAAGTGCAAACTTTTCGTTAACCATGACTTAGAACTTAGAACCTGAAGTATATGTTGTCTTGTCCATAGCACAATCCTATATAGGTAGTCCTTGGCTTATGACCACAACTGAGCCCAATATTTCTATTACTAAGCAAGACACTTGTGAAGTGACTTTGGTCCCATTTTATGACCTTTCTTGCCACAATTGCTAAGTGAATCGCTGCAGTTGTTAAGTTTGTGACACAGATGTTAAGTGAATCTGGCTTCCCCATTGACTTTGCTTGTCAGAAGGTCGCAAAAGGTGCTTATATGGCTCTAGGACACTGTAACTATCGTAAATATGAGTCAGTTGTCAAGCTTCTTTTAGGGCATACAGGCAGATTCTAAGGAAAAGGGAGAATTCTCCTTCTCCTCCTCCTCTTCCTCCTCCTCCTTCTTTTCCCGCTTTCCCTTCCCCTCCCTATCACCCTTTCTCCTTCTCCTTGGATCTATTCCATTAATTGAAGGACTTAATTGGATTCTTTATAATTAAAACATATCACCCTAGAAACATTTCTCTTGTTTCAGCATTACCACCCTTTATTTTATAGCCATCTGAGGTTTTCTTTACGTAAATGTATGCACAGATGCACACTGACATATGAGCAATCTCTTCACAGTTTAGTCCAATCAATTAAGATGGTGAATATACACAAGCTCACTTAATTGGTATCCATGGGATGGAATCTTTTCAGTAAGAAAAGAGTGAAGTTTGTAGTTGGTTTCATTGTTCATGCACTATCCAAAGAAAAGAATGATAAATTATCTTTCTCAAAAACTTTAAAAATGTATATGTCAGGTTTCCAAGTGATGAAATCCATTTAAAAAGAAAAGAACAAGATTCATCTTCCAAGACAATTTCTTTTATTTAGGAAAGCATCAAATTGGCAAAGTCCATGGTAATTCCGGATCTGACACAACCTGGAATTACCTCACAATATTAGAAGTTGGAAACAACCCCCAAAAGTCACATTTTCCAACAGAAGTAATTCAACGTTGCTTGATATCATAAATCTCCACCTAAAGGGGCCTAACACAGACAGCTTGTTTTCCCATGGGACGAAGAATCACCTAGCATAGACAACTCTCCCGATCTCCACTTCTCCCCACTTAGGAATGTGGCAAGCCCGAAACCCTTCCCCCCCCCCGACTGCCACAGAGAAAGTAAGAAAAAGAATACATATTAAGTTAGAAAAAAAAAAAAAGAATATATACTAAGTCTAATTAAAATGGCTACACATTTCTTGCTTCTGTCTTTTACCACTTCTTTTCCTTGCCTTCTTCCCCCTCTTCTTCTCCCTCCCCTTTTTACCCCCTCGTCTCTCTATTTCACACTCTCTCATCTGTAATCCCCTCTTCTGTTGCTTTCTAATATTATACTTATCTTTCAAATTGTTCATCTTCTTTTTGGTTGTTTTTTCTAGTCTTAAACCTTTCACTCTCTTTCCCCCCTTTTCTTTTTTCCCCCCACTTAAAATTATTTGATCATTAAAGATGGCTTCTTCTTTGTCCCAATCTTCTTGTTCTGCAAGCGTTTCTTGTTGCTTCTCATAGTTCCAGATCTCCACTTCTAAGAATTGAAACACGAAGCCAAAAGAACTTCTCCCTTCTTGTGCGTCTTCTTTCCATTTTTTAAGTTCCCTTTTCAGTTCTTCTAAGAGTGATACCATTTTAAAAACTTTTAAACAACCACCCAGTTAATTTTAGTCATCTAGATGCAAAAACCCAAAATCACCAAGTAATCCAAATAATCCAAGGCTGTTTCTACTTGCTTCTCTTTTCCACTTTCTCTTCCTGGGGTTCTATTATTTTGTTACCAAGTTTCCATTAAAATGTATCTTTGAGGAATCTTGTTAAAATTTCACTGTAAGTTCCTTTTAATTACAGTTCCATTCCTTAATTCCAGGCAGTCTCCTCCATTTTTCCAGATCCTGCCCTTCTATTCTTTTTTCCCCCTCCTTTCCAGCTTTTAAAAACTTTTAAATGTCTAGAAATCTTTATTGTCCCTTTGACTTTTATTTTCAGCTTAGATGCCTATTAATGTCAAAGTGGATTTTTTTTTCAGTTTCTTGCTTAAGTCTCTTAGCTGTCAGTATAAGGAAGGGAAGAAAAAAACCTAATCCTTTCCCTTCTCTCTCTCCTTCACAGCTTCAAAATCTTCTTTGGGAACAATGTTGTTCCAGGGTACCTTATTTGTTGCTTTTGCTGTTTGACCCGGTCAACCAAAACTTTCTCTTCTTATCTTCCTCCTGCACATTCTTTTCCGGTCGAGTTCTTCTTTGTGGTGGCCATTTCTGACCACCGCTACAACCGCCTTCGGAAAAGGGAGTAATGGCCAGCTGGGGAGGAGAGATGCAGCTCTCCTCAACCCTGTAGGCAGTCTCCCCCCTCTTCACCACCTCTGTGGGATGGCTTAGCCCTGAAACCAGCCGGCTCGGGGCGCTCCAGCGGCGAGCATGGATTGAAGCCTCAGAGAGATGAGGTTTCGGTCTGTCGCAGAAGAAGCTCAAACCGGAAACAACCCCCAAAAGTCACATTTTCCAATAGAAGTAATTCAATGTTGCTTGATATCATAAATCTCCACCTAAAGGGGCCTAACACAGACAGCTTGTTTTCCCATGGGACGAAGAATCACCTAGCATAGACAACTCTCCCGATCTCCACTTCTCCCCACTTAGGAATGTGGCAAGCCCGAAACCCTCCCCCCCCGACTGCCACAGAGAAAGTAAGAAAAAGAATATATACTAAGTTAGAAAAAAAAAAAGAATATATACTAAGTCTAATTAAAATGGCTACACATATGTCAATTTCGGGCTTGACAATATACTTTCCAGAAAATGTCATATGAAAGATTGATATTCATACCAATTGTGTCTGACTGCCACTTTATGGTATTTTATCCACATATACACATTTTGACAATGTAGGAGCAAATATGTAATTTATATAACAGTCAACCAGCCAAGGAGGAGGAGGAGGAGGAGGAGGAGGAGGAGGAGGAGGAGGAGGAGGAGGAGGAGGAGGAGGAGGAGGAGGAGGAGGAGGAGAGGGAAATGGAAGAAAGAAAGGAGGCCAAAACATGTTTCTTGCAAACAAGTGGGGGAATAGTTTTAGTTATACATAAATGATAATGAACTATCATTTTTTGTTGTTTGCGCTGTTATTCTTAATGGAAATATTCTTTGTTTTTCTTCAAACTTATATCTGTCTGTTTGTTTATCTGTTTGACCATTCATCCATTTGATTTTCATGAATAATTTAATGATACTGTGGAATTAAAGATGTGAAATAATGTGATGAGTAATCTATTTCATTCCACCTGGAAAATCAAATAATAAAAATACAGCAATTTTGGTCTTATCTTAATTTATTTTATAGTAAGATATTTTCCTCAGTATCTCTCAAAAATGAAACCAAAATTTTCTTGAGAAATCATCTATTTGTTCTGTACGACCTCTCTGCTCAGCAACATCATAAAAATATGCAAATATTTTGTAAAATAAGACTTAACAGTTTCACTGATTAAATAGCATATTATCTTGAAATAGCTAGTTCCTCAAAGGTTAAATCATGCAGTCTACACCTTTCACTTTAAAATTTCAGATCTGTAAAAATCATTGTTTTGTGCTGATGGGGCAGTTTATGTCATTTTATCTTTATAGGCAATCTTGTGAAGTTTTTAAGCACCAGCCATGATTTCTTTTATGGGCTCATGAATTTAGAAGAATCCTTCCCACATGTGCCTAATTTTTGCCCTTGGTTCAAAGTCTTTTACTTCCTCAGCTCCCAATAACCTCTTAACTACTTATGGGATTCGTATGCTGGTATTCAAACAATTGTCTTTCAGAAATGCTGCAGAGATGCTTATAAAGTCTCAGCCGAGAAACCAACATTATCATGGACTGGAGTATCTCTTAAAACTTATAGGGAGGAAGAGAGAGAAGAAGTCATAAACACAAGTTATGAAAGAAGAAAACTGGTGATGAATTGCTTTCATGAATTACTTTAAGTATTAATTATTTTTTAACTGGTGAGATAAAAAAATAATTAAATACATTTGTGATTATACAATATTAAAAGCTCACCTACCCACAAATAAAGTAAACCTTAAAAAAGCTTCCATGGATTAAATGGAATCTGTCCCATAGAAAGTGTTCTGCACAAAAATGGAGCTGCAAAAGAGACTGACATCGAAGTTATTGTGTGATATCGCTAATGTACTTCACAGCATCATACTTCAAGTAAATTTCTAAAATACACAATTAAGAAGAGAATTAACTTGAAAAGTTCCCTAGAAAGGGCATAAACAATGATTAGAGAAAGGCATCATCTCTCTCTCCCAGTAAAATCAATAAAGCAATAAAAATAATTGTTATTTCAGTTCAGTTTATTGTTATTGCTGCAGACCTGACAAAAATATACACATATTTTATGTGGAGAACTAAAGAGAAAATACTTGAAATTTACCCTGTGTTTCACAAAGTTTGTCTGATAAGATTGCCTTTTTAATGTAACTGATGTAGGTGTGTGTGACCAACAACTGGAAATTTTTAGAATTTGTATTTCCAATATACCATAAGAGTTCTGAGTTTTTGGAGACTGACATATATCATAAATTGAATAGTTGAATCCTTGCATAGTAGAAATTGCATTACTGCAAGGAAAGAAAGAGCTGGTTAGAGAGTAATGTGCCAAACTCACAGAAATTCTGTCTTACCTATATTTGATTCCTTCATCTGTAGGCTTATGAAACTGGTAGAGAAACCTATAAAAGAAGGAACGTTTTGAAGATCAAGTATCTTAATTCATTCTGCTATTACTGGTTTTGCTCACTGTGTTTGGAACCTGGCCTAGATTGGAGTCATACAATATCACCTGAAAAGTTAATGACATTATGTGATAGTAGTCTCTTATTTGCTTTAAATTTCATCAACCATACCACTGGGTATTCCTTAATGTTCGAGAAAAGAAAATGATTAATTCAATGTTCAGGTGCAGGACAGGGTCAGGAAGGGAATATTACTCGATTATTGTGAGTACTTGATGATGAATTTGTAGTTCGAAGCATTTTATGATGCATTCTCTCTTTTGTTATCGGGGAAAGTATGATATGTGACGTACAAGTGATCAGAGTGTTTGGGAGCAACGTTCTGTGATGGGCTTTTCATAAAAATTAGCTGACAATGCCATGAGAATACAAGTAAATTTATAGCTTTCATACTGGTCTACCATTCCCACAGCAATTTCCAATCACTTGGGCTTTTTATTAAGTTTATTGTTCTTTTATTGTTCAGCAGAGTGTAAGCAGCAGTAAGATTACAAATAAACGTAAGTTTCACTAGGTAGGAAAGCCAGGCTTGTAGAACTAGGTGAAAGAAAGCACAAATTAATTTGAATCATTTGTGATATCAACCCAGCATTCTGGCATTGCTTGTCAAATGCATAGACTGACTGTAGAAGCTGAAACTGTCATACTGCTTGTGTTCATGTCAAAAGAGTAAAACTCTGAAAACAAAGCGTTATTTGTACTTTAAGAAAAAAAAAGGATTGGCAGAGCTTTTGACTTCCTTGCAGAGATCTGTCATTTATGTTTCCCCAGACCCCTTCTAAAATTCGTCATTCTGGTCTCTCATATCAGCATTTGCCTTGCTTGCAGCATACCAGATATGGGGCCTTGAATTTTCTCTGTGTAGTGTCATTCTAATAATATCCACGGTTTAAGACATTCGCCATGTATTTCCCTCTGCTTATTTTCTCTTGAAGAATGAATGCTTTATCATTTAAGTTAATTTCCTGACCAAGAGAGCAGAAAATCAGCCTCATCGTTCTTAATGACAGATTAAGAAAGAGAGAGAGAGAGAGAGAGACAGAGAGACAGAAAGAAAGAAAAAGAAAGAGAAAGAAAGAAGAAAGAAAGAAAGAAAGAAAGAAAGAAAGAAAGAAAGAAAGAAAGAAAGAAAGAAAGAAAGAAAGAAAGAAAGAAAGAAGGAAGGAAGGAAGGAAAGAAAGAAAGAAAGAAAGAAAGAAAGAAAGAAAGAAAGAAAGATCAATGATTGGAAAGCATAATTCCAATATGCGTCCTTTCTAACTCCTATTACTGTATTGGAATCTGCTAAAAAGGATTTTGTTTGTCTGGACAAACAGACAATAGCTGGTATCTATCAGAAAATAGATATGCTACATGGTTTGTGCTATTACTTAAGTTATATAAAAAATGATTTTTGCTAGATGGCTCCCTGATGGCCCTGCAGTCTTCCCAGTACCACAGACAGCTTTTCATCCCTGCTGCAACTCCCTCCTGACTGCCTTGATCCACCAGCACCAACTGCTTTGTCTTCTCCTTGCAGATTTGCTGAAAGCTTTCCCCCAAATGGTATCCTTAGACTGCCAAGCTAATGGTGACAGAAACAAGTTTGGACACAGACAGTTTAGGAAAACCAAATATTTCTAACAGCTTTCAATATAAAATATGGCTGCAAAACTGATGGGCTTCCCCCCACCCCGCTTGCAGTCTTGCCACTGAGGATCATTTGAGTAGAGAGGTTTTCAACAACTCAGATCAGTGGGTGAAGAAGACGGGGAGGGAGTATAAATCAAAGACTTTGCTCTCAGACCATGGAGGAAATCGAAAGAGTTTCACAAGTCTTCTTATGGGGTCCTGTTTAGATGACACCCCACATTGAATTAAAAACTCCCTTTGCAACTAATTGTCATGCAAAATGGGACCATGAAATCACCTGCTTTCTTGTAATGACAGCTATCAAAACAAACACGTGAACTCAAAACAGTGACTGTATTTCTTATTCAATATTGCTGGGGCAGTCCAAAAGTTTTGATGTTTTGTTTTTCCTAATTTCTATTTTTTTTTCTTTTTATGCTCTTTATTTATTTGCATTAGTTCCACTTTCTCTGCTTTACCCTCAGACCTTAAATTTAATTTAAAAAAAAAACACATTCTAATTTTAATACTTATTTAATATCCTGCTTTTTCCCATGCTTTTTGTTAATCTGGCTTTATTTATGGTATATCTTGCAATAGGTTTGATATTTTGCTCTGCAATTTTACAAATTAACTGAATTGAGATTAAGTGACATTTTTATTTATTTATTTATTTATTTAATAAAGTTTTATTTGGGTTTTCACACACACAAAATACAAGTAAAACATCTTTTTTGAAAATAGCATGGTCTCGGGTTGAACTTCTTTATACAGACACAAACTCAATTTCATGCTCCTTTTTGTGTTCTATTCCATATCTTATATTATTCTACATTTTCTATATAGTTTTTCCCCTCTCTTAATTTTCTCAATTTTATTTTGATTATCTCATCTCAATTCAAATCATTATATTTATACTTTTGTCTGTTCTGTTTCAATTTCATATTATCTTTTCTCATTAAACAAATTTTCTCCTGTAGTTACTAATTGGAGTATGACACCTTTATATCTTTTAATTACATCAATTCAACTCTTATTTAAACTTCAATATATACCTTAAGTTTATGACCTTCAATATAATACATAATACATAACTTCCAATCAAATTCTGCTTGGTACATTCTTATAATACACACTATATTCTTTAAAAAAGAAAAAAAAGAAAGATTGTAAATATATGTAATTATAAACCCTCATTCCATTCCAGTTCAGTTCTATCATTAATAATCATTAAAGTCTTAACATCTTTAACATTTCTTTTCAATTAAATATCATACTTCCTTAAAGACACATATAATCTCCATAATTAATTTTTCCCTTATTTCTCTTCACATATGTTTTGTAAATCATTAAATATTCATTTTGTTACATTTATTTATTGACAAGCATTCTACTAAGTTATGATAACTATTTTATCAAACATTTCAATCATACATTGTTTCATATTTTCTGAAATTATTTCTATTTCTAATATAATCATACTATCTTATGTACCTTTGCAGAATCCCTTTTTCCATTAGATTTTCACCCATTATCTCTAAATAGGCCCTGTTTCTCTATATTTTGTTTCTGTCCTTTATAACAGGGGTCCCCAACCGCCGTCCGCGGACCGGTACCGGGCATGCTGAACAAGCCTTACCAGGCCGCTGGTTGCTGGGCGCCGCCATCTTTTTTGGTAAAAAAGCAATTTTTCGTCAAAAAGATGGCGGCACCAGCGCTGATGAGCTTTTCCGGTAGAAAGCCATTCACCCGAAAAAGCTCACCAGAAGCCAACAGCGATTTGACGAAAAATCACTTCCGGTGACGTCACCGAAGTGATTTTTCGTCAAAAGATGGCGGCGCCAGCTGCGCCGAACCGGCCGGCGCGCCCAGCTGATGCCGGAACCGGGCGCGGCGTCGAAAAGGTTGGGGATCCCTGCTTTATAACTTCTTTTCCTTTCTTTCTTCCCTCTCTTCTTCTCCCTCCCCCTTTTACCTCGTCTCTGTACTTCTAATTCTCTCTTCTGCATTTCCCTCTTCTGTTGCTTTCTGATTTTATACTTATTTTTCACTCTATTCTTTTTTGGGGTTGTTTTTCCCAATCTTAAACTTTCCATTCTCTTTCCCCCCTTTCCTTTTTTCCTCCCACCTAAGATTACTTGTTCATTGAAGATGGCTTCTTCTTTGTCCCAATCTTCTTGTTCTTCAGGCATGTCTTGTTGTTTCTCATAGTTCCAAATCTCCATTTCTAAGAACTGAAATACGAAGCCAAAAGAACCTCTCCCTTCTTGTGCATCTTCTTTGTACGTTCCACTTTCCACTTTCTCTGCTTTACCCCAGACCTTAAATTTAATTTAAAAAAACCACATTCTAATTTTAATAATTATTTAATATCCTGCTTTTTCCCATGCTTTTTGTTAATCTTGCTTTATTTATGGTATATCTTGCAATAGGTTTGATATTTTGCTCTGCAATTTTACAAATTAACTTAACTGAGATTAAGTAACACTTTTATTTATTATTGCTCCATCAGCCCATCATCTCTAAAACACATTGATATCCTATAAGTCTTAAGAATATGTCTGATGTTGTTAATAACCATTAATAAAGATAATAATAATCATGTTGAACTCACAGTATAAAGTAGATATTTTAGAAGGTTAATATAGCTATGGCTAATTAATCCAACAATCAAGGAATATACATGTATGTATGTATGTGTCAAAAATGCTAAGAAATCTCTCTCCCTCCTTCCCTCCCTTCTTTTATTGATTCCCAAATACATATAGATACCTATATTCCTATATTCCTAGCATTTTCTACATGTGCTGGAACTGTTTTTTCAAATCAACTGGTTGAAATATATTAATTCTAGCCCAAGAACAATATACACAATCCAGCCAAAGTTCAGTTATTTTTTGCTTATACCATATAAATAGTATCTTGACAGATTAAACATATACAGAAAGTCCTCAAAATACAACCATAATGGAGCCTGCCCATTATGGTTGCATGTTGTGATGGGTGTTTAGTGAAGCGTCTCACCTAACAAACCCCCTCCATCCCTGCTCTCTCTGAAGAATCATAAAGCAACAACAACATGGGTTGTTAAGTGGAGCATGGCAGAGGTGGTATTCAGCAGCTTCTGACCAATTCTGGAGAACCAGTAGTGGAAATTTTGAGTAGTTCAGTGAAACAGCAAAGACCACTTCTGACTGGAGATTTTACAGTATCCTTCCCCTGCCATACCCACCAAGCCATGCCCACAGAACTGGTAGTAAAAATTTTTGAATCTCACCACTGGAGCATGGGATACCTCAGGGGTAGGAAGACCCTGGCAGAAACTAGTGCAGACACAAACCTGTTTTGGGCCTGCCATCTCCTGAGGTACTCCATGCTCTACTTCCAGCTCCCTCGAATCCTCACTTAGGACTCCTCTCCGCTGCCTGCACACTTGCCATCACAATTGCACACTTACCTTTTGGACATTTCCAGAGCTCAGGTGTTTGGGGTAAGGAAGAAGGACAGGCCACTCTGTTGCTGGGTCACATGGTACATGGCCATCATTTTCTGAGCAAAACATAATGCTGGCAAAGTTCTCACTATTCCTTTCCTAACTAGATTTAGCTTCCACCAGTGCTAACTATGCTAGTGATAATGCTGAGGGAGTTAAAGCTAGCGCTAAGCAGGAGAAGAAATTCTCTCAGTTTTCCTTTCCTCGCTAGTGCTAGACTTAGTTCGCCCAGCGTTAGGTGCTTTGTTCACTAGTGCAGCTCACACTGAGGGAGATACAGTTAGCACTTAGTGACAAAAGGAAGATTTCTTATCTTCACTAGCACTAGCCTTAGCTTCCCCTAGTATTAGCATCTAGCAAGGAAAGGAAAGAAGAGCTTTCCCAGCATTAATTTTCACCCAGATAGACAGCTGCTGTTCAGGTTGTGTCCCAAGGCCCAGCAATGTGGAGCACCCTGTCCTTCTTCCCTACCTCGTCCACCTGAGCTCTGGAGATCTTGGACAGTTAAGTGAGTGATCAGTACAGAGTGGGGAGGAGCATGTTGAACCTGGGGTGTGTGGGAGTGGCACATCAGGCCCATAAGTCATAAGTCAAGAGCTACCTATGCTATGCTAATCTAACAGATATACCCTGGGAGATTCTAGAAGTCTCGGTCCTAAATCTCTTCTTCCCATAATCCAGCTCTGTACTATGTTATCTCTTATATTACCCTCTTCCTTGGGATGTGCTCCCTCCCTCCTGGCAACCTGTTGCATTACTGTAGCCCCACAGATCATCCACCCCCTTCATAAACACATTCCATGACATGACAAGAATTGACCAAACGACTTGTCACTGGAGCCTGACATCCTGGGTTGAGAGATAGAGAGAGGGTGACTTGACCAAAGATACACAGCTGGCTTTCATGTCTAAGCCAAGACTAGAACTCACAGTTTCATGGCTTCTAGCCTGTTGTATTCATCACTAGACCCAAGTGGCTCTCATATAGCTCAACCTAAATGTCATTGACATCTCCAAGTAAAGGAGCAGGGAAGACATTCAGGGATAGAAACAGCTGGTATATCCATTCTGATTGCAACCCTGTCAAGTGTTCACTTGAGAAGCTGTCCCCTAGACCCATGTCACTTAGGTTCCTAAACTAATACAAGGATGTATGGATTATGAAATCCCAGTATATTTAGTGGTACCATCCTTGAGATACAGGTGTAACCTATATGTCTAAGAAACAGAGTTAGAGAGATGATTATGCAATTATAGTCATAATGGGGTTTTAAGATCACTTATAAGGGCATAATGCCTATTCAGTTTAATGAAGAAAATTTCTCAGAGAACATTAGTCAAAGCCACAGTATATCAATGCACTTTGTATTTATAGCAAAAAAAAATCATTCTTCCTTGGCAGAAGGAACTCCTTTATATTGTTGCAGGAAAAAAAACTAAAGCCGCAGTACCTGGCAAACATGAATATAATGCATAATTTGTCATTTTATTTACATTCTTTTTATCCTACCCGTCAACTCTTGTTTGCACCAACCCCTCCAAATACTTATTATTCATATACTCCTATTGTCGGACTGTTATATTTCACAGTTCTCCTGTGTGTCCTTCTTACGCACTGAATCCATTCATCTTATTATAATGAATTTAATCTAAAATATTATCAGTCATTTCAACATTTGTTTTCTACTTTCTGCACAGCGAATTAAAGTAACACAGTGGCTGATTCAAAAGCCTGCTGCAACCGAGGGCAACCATTCCATTGCTTTATTGCAATTTGGATCAGCCCAAGGAGCTGTAAATTTTTGTTCATGCCTAATCTATACTGCAGTCTTGTATAAACTTGTAGATGAGTACATGTCATTGGAAGCAGTGGAAATAATTACGACTAAGCAGATCAGCTTTAGCCTGACTTGTAAGTATATGCATGTTGCCTATATTCTATAGGATAGCCCCATTGCGAAAACAAATGTAACAAAAAATGTAGAATGTAGAAAAAAATCAGCAGATGCTGAACTGCAAGTATTTGCATCTTGGAAAAAACATATTGATTTAAATTTGTTTGTCCTGAAGCTAATGAAAGACAAGAAAAAACCTCTACTCTGGTTCCATTTCACTCCAGAGGTAGTATTCAGCAGGTTCTGACCAATTCTGGAGAACAAATAGCAGAAATTTTGAGTAGTTCAGAGAACCGGCAAATACCACCTCTGACTGGCCCTGCCCCCATCTATTTTCTGCCTCTCGAGTCCCATCTGATTAGCTGGGTCTTCTTTTGTTGGCCTGCCCAGGAGAACGGAGCTGCAAATCAGGTTACTAGGGTGGGGAGGCAATCGGATTTTGCAGTAACCTTCACACAGGAGTAGAGAGGGAATGGAAAATTTGCAGTATCCTTCCTCTGCCATGCCCACCAAGCCACGCCCACAGAACTGGTAGTAAAAAAAAAATTGAATCCCACCACTGTTTCACTCCAGAAACTCTCAAACCCAATTGCAGCATTATTGCTCTTTTTTGATTCAAAATACTCAGAATGAGGAATGAAAATCCCTTTTTTGTTCTGAAGTGCCATAAGTCTTGTGGCAACAAGAATTGTGTTAGACCCCATTCCATGTAAAAGAAAAAGTAGGAAGAGCAGAGCAGAGCAGACTAAACTACTGTATTCTGTCATTTCTCAAGTTGACTCCTATAGGGCTGAAGAGAGAAGAAAAAGACAAAACTTTTGTAATGTTCACACCCCAGCTTTTTTTACTACCAGGTGGGCTGAAAAGGCATCAGGACCTTTTCCTGATAGTACCTGAATCTCAAGTGGCTAGATCAGGGGTGTCAAAATCGTGATGACATGTCATCACATGATATATCACAACTTTTTTCTCTCATGCCAAACCGGGGTGGGCATGACCAGCGCATGACGCATCTGTCCCAATGGCCACAAGTTTGACACCCCTAGGTTAGATGAAGGATGAGGCAAGAATTCCATGGAGAAATGAAGCCACACTATCTCAGCAAAACAAAACCAGTGTAGCCAAGATTTTATCTCAGGCAAATTGTTTATTTCATTTTTTTTTTCTCAATGCAACAATTCTTTCTTACCTACAAAAAGCAGAAAAATAGTCAGAACCACAACTTTCTAATAATATATAAAAAGTAAAGCTCCCTTTAAGTCATCTATTTTTTTCTTGGCAGCAGTATGGAAGTGGTTTGCCATTCCCTTAGCACAGAGGTCTCCAAACTTGGCAATTTTAAGACTTATAGAGTTCAACTCCCAGAATTCTCCAGGCAGCTATGCTATGCTGGATGGAGAATTCTGGGAACTGAAGTCCACAAGTCTTAAAGTTGCCAAGTTTGGAGACCTCTGCCTTAGCACAAGTTCTTTTTTTTTTTTTTTTTTAATTTCCCAATCTGGCCTACTGCTTTGGGATTTCCCAAGCAAGCACAAGAGCCAACCCTGCTGAACAATGTAAGGTTGACTGAATTTGGCTAGGTTGCCACCTAGCTGAGTGCTGAATTTGGCTAGGTTGCCACCTAGCTGAGTGCTAGTCATATAAAAAGTTATTAGTTATTAATCATAACTGATTTTAGCAATTTTTGTAAGCTGCTTACAAAATAAAATCAAGATGGTTAGATAAATTTATAGTGTATGTGACCTTTGTCCTTTGACCTCTTTTCTCCAATTAAGAGGCATTAGAAATGCTTGCTATAAAAAAAAAATACTTTTAGGAAAGTGATCTTTATTGGAATGAATTTTCCAAATCATTTGTCACTGACAAATATATTCTTATTGTCATAGCGTTGTATGGAAAAAAGTAAAAAACTGGAAGAGTTTAGGGCAAGTACTTACAAATAATTGGATTTGTTGGAGCCCTGACAACAACTTTTTATTGTTTTTATATTAAACTTTTTAAAGAGCCACATTTTTATTAAGATCAGAATGGGAGAAGTGAAGTTAAAAGTAATCAGTAGTTCGGCAGAATTATTTAAATAAATTTACAGTAAGTGTTGGCTGAGGAGACACTCATTCATTACCCAGTTAGTTACCTAGTTACTGTGAAAAGCATCAATTATAATATGCTCAGATCGAAGTGAGTGATCTCTCCACAGAAATAAAACATAATAAATTAGATGTTTTAGGAATAAATATTAAGCAGCCTAGAACAGGCTACTTTAAATTGTATGACTATACTATAATTGTATGACATATTCTATCCAAGGCATAAAACTACACAAAAGAATATGGGGGCAGAGATATTTGGCAATATTAGATCTATTACGGTAGATCTAACTCCATAAACAATGTGATTTCTATCAAAATTAGTGCTTTCCGAGTGAATAGCAAGATTTTAAAACTACAGGTAGTCCTCGACTTATGACCACAATTGAGCCCAGAATTTATGTTGCTAAATGAGAAATGTGTTGAGTTTTGCCTCATTTTACTACTTTTCTTTCCACATTTGTTAAATGAATCACTGCAGTTGTTAAATTAGTAACATAATTGTTAAGTAAATCTGGTTTCCTCATTAACTTTGCTTGTCAAAAGGTCGCAAAAGATGATCACATGATCCTGGGACGCTGCAACCATTATAAATATGAGACAGTTGTCAAGCATCCAAATGTAAATCATGTGACCATGGGGATGCTACAAAGGACATATGTGTGAAAAATAGTCATGTCACTTTTTTCAGGGGCGTTGTAACTTTGAATGGTCACTAAATGAACTGTTGTAAGTTGAGGACTACCTTTATATGCTTCAGCATTTGTAATAATGCATCTAAATCTACAATGATGAAAGAAACTGAAGAACTTGATGTAAACTACAGAAAATGCTAATTGCTGCGGTTAGAAAGTTTGTAATAATATTAATGGGGGATTTTCAGAAGTTTGAGAAATGAATGAACCTAAAACTACAGGAAGATCTGGACTGCAAAAAAAATGCAAAAATGCAGGAGTTGGATTTTGTGAAAAGAATTATTTTCTTTGTGTTCAATAATGAACCTAAATGCAGATAATATGTATGGCTACTACCTGATAGGTAATATGATGTTTGGTAGCCAGGATATATCCAAGTATACTGTGGAACATACCATCAGTAAGAACATACTGTTAGCATATAAGAGGAATGTAAGGAAAATATTCAGTAAAGCTATGTGAAAGAAACCTTGGGGGGAAATGGGAAAAGAAAGAGATCCAGTGAAAACTCTATGTGATATAATAATTGGGCATGTATTGTGTGTCTGTGTGTGTAAATATAGCAATAAATATGGAAAAGATATTGGATGTGGCCTATTTTTGGGGAAATGTTACAAGTAACACAAGATGGATATTGGAGATATACAATATAGCTTTACTTTACTGATTGTATCAAGGCAAGACCATGCCAGATCTCCTACTTTTAACTTCTGCTTTTCTAATACAGAAGAACAAAAGTATGCAGGAAATGAGGATGAAAGGAGTGAGACAAGTGTGCCCATTATTCATAAATATATATGTTTAATTCATCCAGAAAATATATATGAAAAATAGAATTGGAGGATATAACAACTAGTACTAAACTGGGAAGTAGAAGCACTAAAAAAAAATCTAGGATATGAGAAATCACAGTTAGATAAAATAAAGAAGAAAGAACTCTGTAAAGAAGAGTTAGAATAGCTTGGCAGAAATGCAAAAACAGAAAGTGAAAAATCTGGATTAATTAAATATTAACGAGGCCAAGGTAATGTCAACCAATGTGATATCTGAAGTTACAATAGCAATTAATACCTGAAGCTGGTACATATTTCTTTCCCCAAGCTCAAGAATAGGCAAAAATTCAGTGTGCTGAAGCAGTAAAGAGGAGACAATTCATGAACAAGTTCATGAAGGATAATGTGTTCATTAAAGATTGGAATAGTTAAAGCAATGTTTTTCCCCTCCCCATAAATAATGGAAAATAATGGGATTGAAAAAGAGTGAGGAGAAAAAGAAATACACCTCTAAATTACAAATCTGAGGACAGTTACTAAGAGAATCATGGTTTACCAAATGAATCAACCAATTGTTCCTGGAAGAAATAGTCTGACTGCTCCATTGAGGTAATGATAAGCAATGATAAGCACATTATTTGGGCGAGTGTGAAGAGCAAATGGTAGATTAGAAGAAATAACTTTGCCTGATAAGACTGAGAAAGGAAAGGAAAGAAAGGATAAATAGATTTGCAGGATCAGAAAGACATTGAAATATCCTTGGGTGAATTATAAATTTATCACCAGAGAAAGTGGACTGGTACACATTTATCCATACTTTTGCCACGGGTTGGTCCTGATATGGCGTGTTTCGAAGACTTCAGTCAAACTTTTTGTATCTATTATTTACTTAGTTAAAATGCCCTAAGCTAAATTGTTTGTTAATTTGACTTTAGAGAGTTCAACATAAGCTTTAAATGAAACATGATTGTCAGTTGGTTGGATGTTATCCCTGTAGGGTAGTTTTCCTTAGCTAAATCTACTTATTGTAAACCACCTCTTTCAATGCTCATCTTTGGGAGCTTTCCATTGCAATCCTATGGATGTCTAATTAGGCATTAGGTCCATTGAATTGGATTGGACTTGCTCCTTTGTAAGCTTGTGTAGAATTCTGAGTGCAGTCTGATTATGACTTGGACACATGTCATCAGGTGTGAATTTCCATGACATTTGTAATCCATTATCAAAATGGAACCAGCAGTCACACATTATTGCAACGTTTGCCATGTTGATGGCATTTTTTTATTTAGTAAGATAAGCAAGTAAGATGAGAAATTGAATAAATCAATTTTCAGTTGCTGATTTCAGCTCCCAATCCTACCAAGCTGCTTTATGTTGCACTAGGTGGCTTAACTTAAAAACAGAAATCAATGAGGATTCTAGGATTCCTGATTATACATCGTTTCACTTGGCTTTGCTGACCTCCCTTTAGACTGTGATCTTCTCCCAGCTGATGTTCTGATGTTAATTACAAGAACCGAACTTAGTCTTTCAACTGAAACGATGAGATGCCACTTTACGCTATGTAACTTGATTTTTCTTTTTTCTTTTCTGAGAAGAGTGTGATGTTGCTTTTATTGATTTAGGAAGTGGGGATACTATGTTAGAAGGTGACCTTGAAAAATGTGGTAAGTGGCAAGAGTGCTGAAAAGCTGAATCACAAATGGTAAGGCTAAAAGCAGAGCTCCTTCCATTCCTTTGTTGAGGTTAAAGAGCTGGATGTGTCTGTGTATCATTTGAAGCCTTTTCTACAACCACCAAGTGGCCTTTTCGTCTTTCAGCTTCCATGAGAAAGTGCTCAGATCTGCAGAACACAAATTCCTTCAAGCACCCTTAAGCAAATATATTGTGATCCCAAGAGGAGCAAAGACTTTAAGAACTCTCGCCATGAGAAAGCTTTGGATTTGCTAGAAATCTTGTTTATTTTTCTTTATTTCAGGATGCAGAAGGTGGCCACCTCAGTGTCCCTGAGTTAATTGCTCAATTGTTAAGATTTGATGTGGTGCTGAAGGGGAACCACATAACCAGAATTCTCCATATTGTTAGGAAGAGTAGGGACTGTCAACTTTTTGATGGCTGAAGCTCAACAAGTAGCAAGGGCCAAGATGCATAGAACTATAATGGAAAATAGATGTGTATGTGTCACACATAAGCAGGAGCAGCATTTTTCTGATTTCCTCTTTAGATTTGCAGGCAGGTTCTTTGAGATTTTAGTGATATTATCCCTATTTTAGGACTTCAGATTTTATGTTTTACAAATTTTCAGCAATTAAAAAGAATTTTCAGGAGCCATTGAAGAAAGCATTTGGAGCCCCAGGGTCTGGGTTGCTCCCTGAGAAGGTCTCAAATATCCTCTCTTCCCAGGGAGGATGAAACAGCTGTACAGATGTCAGCTATAGATATCATATAATGGTGCGGCTATTGCAGCTATCTAATGATCCCTTATTGGAGAAGAGTCCTATAGATATACAAAGACTGAATGATATCTCCTACAATAAATTACATGACTGTTTCCTGAAAGTGGAAAACTTTGGCGCCATTGAAAGAAGGATTCAGCAGCCAATCCAGTCTGATTTTGATAAGGATTGGAGAGGCAGGTAATTTTCTTTTGATTCAGGTAACAAAATGTCTTAGGCAGCCTTTAAAGAAACCCCGCCCCCCATCAGCATTTTGTCCTTTGTGTTTCAGACTATATGAATGATTTTGCAAGTATAGTTATATTTCTTGCCAATATTTCTTGTTAATGTCTGAACAACTAAACAGATCTGGGCAGAAACATAATGCACAAGTTGCAATCCTGAAAATAAATGTATGTGTACTTTGTCAATTGGAATGCAGTTACATTTATTATGAAGTATAGTATCATAATACTGTGATACTATAAATACTAAATATATCCAAGGATTGTTGTTTAAAGCCAAATATATTAAAGAGTGATCTTGCTAAATGAAATCAGTGATTTGATTTAATTTCTTTTCAAAAGAGCTGAATTTGCTATTTTAGGTATGTTATATTTAGACATTATAGTTATATGAATTATTATGACTTGCAATTATTTCTGAATTGAAATATTTGCTGATTATTTATAATATAAAATCTAATTCTGATTAATTATTAACATTTATTGACAGCAAACAGCCATCATCTGGTCTTAATTGTTTTATAAAAAAAGGATGAAAATATGAATAAAGCACTATTTATTCTATATTATTATTATTATTATTATTATTATTATTATTATTATTATTATTATTATTATTATTATTATTATTATTATTATTATTATTATTACTATTATTACTATTATTACTATTATTACCTACAATTAGATTCACAATCAAAGACTGGTGAAAACTTAATAATTCAAGTCCTAACCAAGGTAGATCGGCCTTGATCGTGTCCATCCAGCGTTGCTTAGGTCTACCACGCGGTCTCGCTCCAAGGTCATTAAAATTATTAATATGGTAACTGGGGCTAGTTAGTGCCAAACAAGTAGGGTATTTTTTGTAAAATTAGAGTGTCTGATAAATTCAATACTTCCCAATATCAAGGGAATTATTTAGGTATTGCTCTGCAGGCTCCAGTATAATTGATATAAGAATGAATTACTTTTTACATAAGTGTTCCATTTCAATCTGCAAATCTTGGTATTTTTGCAATTTTTTCCCAATTGTTTTTCCTTAATCCTAGTATCACCCAACAACATCAATGAACGAGATGTTCATCTTTTTAATAACTGTTATATCAGGCATGTTATGAACAAGATGCCTGTTGGCTTGGTTCTTAAAGGTCTATAAAAACTTAACTTGGTCATTTTAAAAAAGCTTCTGACTTAATTGTTCCAATAGTTTTTACTATCCAAATAAATCCAAATTTCGGGGAAAGTTTCAACTGAATAATGTTGGCAACTCAGGCATGACATTGCTTGTAGTCAGTTTGTGAAATTTTCCTGCCAATCACTGATCAAATAATCAGTTGTTTTCACTATAAGGGCAATATTTGCTTGTGTTTGTTATATGTTGGATTGGCAAAGGTTGTTCTCAAGATGCTAATTTTTAAAATTTCAGTTCAGTGGTGGGATTCAAATTATTTACTACCGGTTCTGTGGGTGTGGCTTTTGTGGGCGTGGCAGAGGAAGGATACTGTAAAATCCCATTCCCTCCCCACCCCACTAACCTGATTTCCAGCTCCGTTCTCCTGTGCAGAGTAACAAAAGAAGACCCAGCCAATCAGCTGGGACTTGGGAGGCAGAGAATAGATGGGATGGGGCCAGTCAGAGGTGGTATTTGCCAGTTCTCTGAACTACTCAAAATTTCCACTACCAGTTCTCCAGAACTGGTGCCTGCTAAATACCACCTCTGCTTCAGTTTCTGTGATGATTATGTGCACCGGAAGGAACAGTGGGAAGGGTTTTGGCAACACAGCTTTCCTAGAGGAAGGCCCAGATTAGAAGACTGGAGTCCTGACCTGGATAGAGAAGGGGAGAAGAGGTGATACACCCTAGAAGAGAGATGTCAAACTTGCGACAATACATTGTCATCACGTGACATATCACAACTTTTTTACCCTTCACTAAACCAGGGATGGGCATGGCCAGTGTGTGATGCATCCGGCCTGCAGGTTGCGAGTTTGACACCCCTGCCCTAGAATCTCTCAGGATATATTTAATAAGTTTAAAAGTTATAGTTCTAATTTAGTAAGATTCTGTCCATTAGGTGTAAGTAAATAAAAGATTGAACCTGGAATGTTCTTTACTTTTATTCACTTCCCCCAAAATGTGGCAAGCCATTTTCAACTTTTGTGGCAGAGCAAGTCATCTTTGGTGGTTAGCAATGTTTTCAAGAAGCCAAGAGTTCCCCAAATGATGCAAATAAATAATACTTGTCCAACCTCTCAATTTTCCAGCTATGCTGCCCAATGAGGAATGTTTTAATCTGTTCCCAACTATTTGGTTTAATCCCCTACTTAGTCTGAGAGCAATCAATTCAGCATGTTCAGGTTTGAGCAGACAAATGTATGATTACACTGTTAAGCATCTTTTGAAATAATCAAATATGTTGCTAGACATTGATTGATTTTGCTGAGTTGTTTCTGGGGTTAGACCTGACAGTTTCTTTTTTTAATACTCTGGATCTTAACCAATTCCATGTGGTGTTTTTATCATCTTTTCCATCTATATCTTTCAAGTATTGATCATGCATCGTCTTGTTTTTCCAATTAACAAATTGGTTTTCAATTGCTTTTTTTCTATAGTCAGCCTTTACCTTTGTTGTTTTCAGGAGCTTTCCTTGATTGACTTCCTTTAGCAAGGGCCCTAGGCTTTTCTTAATGTAATCATTCAGGCCATGGTCTTTTTCCTCCATAGTTTGTTTCCCCTGTAGGAGTCCTCCTCCCTCTTTGGCTCTTGGCAAATACTGACAATCAATATCACCTTTTGGGTACAAAGCATGGTGCACTGACATTAATTTTCTTATCTTCTGATCCAAGTTATTAAGTTCCATTCATGTCCAGTCAACTTCCTGCTGTATATCAAATAACGGACTGTCTAGGTGTTAAGTATTTTAATGATGTTTCCAAATTTAACTTTGATTTTACAATTTTCCAAACGCATTTGATATATCATATAGAACAGGGGTGTCAAACTCACATCATCACGTCATTGTCACTGACATATTAGGACTTTTTCCCCCTTTGCTAAACCAGGAGGTGGTGGGGCCAGCATGTGATGCATCTGGCCTGTGGGCTGCAAGTTTGACACCTCTGAGGTAGAAGTAGTTTCTTTGACTTGATTCAGGAATAGCAATATCTATAGCACTTAGACTTACATATGGCTTCACAGTGCTTTACAAACCTCTCTAAGTGGTTTACAGAGTTAGCATATTCACCACAACAATCTGGATCCTCGGAAGGATGGAAGAATGAGTCAACCTTGAGCCAATGAGAACTCTGGACAGTCAGCAGAATTAGCCTGCAATACTGCATTCTAACCACTGCACCACCATCAGAAACTTCCAATATTCCTAAATACTTATGGCCTTCTTTTGCTGTTGTTATTATTGTTATTGTTGATCATTGCATAGTCAGCCTGATTTCAGACTGGGTTTGGCATTTTTGTCTACCTATCGAGTCCTTACCAAGGATCTGGGATAGGCAGATATGGATGTTTGATGGTGTTACACATATATTGTTGCAGGATGGAAGCTGTACCGAGTAAAGCTGCCTTTTGCAATTGACTTATAGCAAATTTGTCAATGCCAATGGGGTTCAAATGGTGCTCCAGTTGTTTTGGGGTTGCACCCAAGGCACCTATTACTATTGATATTATTATTATTATCATCATTATTATATACTCCCTTGAGTCACGGTTGACTCCTGGGACTAACTGGACTAGTCCCTGTAAGTTTTTTCAGAAGTGGTTTGCCATTGCCTGTTTCTTAGGGCTGGGACTAAATGTTTGTCCTGAGATCACCCAGGCTCCATTTTCTACTAGGAATGAGTGGGAAGGAGATGGTGATCAGTTCTGGCAATATAGCAATCATGAACAGTGCCATCAGAATAGCAAGAAACAAGGAACCTGCTGCAGGCCACCAAAACAAAACTAAGCAAATCAGAAAGAATAGAAGCAACAGCAGTTACAGCCCATGAGATATAGGGGATGGAAACAGAAAAGCTGTGGGAGAGACAGAGGTTGCAACCTGTGGATCAATGTTGAAGGGAAAAGACTGCAGGCCATCACAGCAGCAATAATATAAGCACCAGAGAGAAACACTTGTCAAGGCCCTTGAATAAAAGCTGTAGGCCTCCGAAGCAGCAGGAAAGCAGAGAATTCTGTGCAAGCAGAACTTGAGGCTTCATAACAATGAAAAAGAGATATGAAACAGCCATTGGGCAGCCCAGGGTCAGGACCAAAGACTGGTGATGATGAGTCAAGAGGTGGAAAAAGTGGCTGGGAATATTATTTCTGATCAGTGCTTGTTTTTTTTTTTTTTAGATGGCTCCATCCATCTGATTGGTAGATTAATTTATGAGTTAATATTAAAACTTTGAAGGTTGCTCATTTTCAAGTCTATTGTCAGAAAGAGTCTGAGCATCCTTGCTAGGTCTGACCTGAATAATTAACATAAGAAAATACTGAAGTTATAGAGTTGATTAGATAGTTGGTGTTTAGATATTTTGCAGAACTGATTAAAATGTTTATCGTGTTCTACAATGGCTTAAAGGAAAACAGAATTTAAATTCCCCCAAATAATAATCACCAACTTCCAACTGTTTAAAATATTTTGCGTTTTGTGTCTGGGGAAAAAGAATCATTTTTTAAAATGTTTGGAACTGCAGTAGTGTTGTTGTTTTTGAAAAAATAGTTTCCACACTGGTTGTCATATAAGGCTATGGGTTTGATCTTCTCAGTGCAATTTTGATGAACAGCCAAAACTAGCATTTAATATATGAGAAAGTTGGGGGAGCAGGGGGAAATTCAGGTTTTTAAAGAATTTGGCTGGGTCAGAGTTTAGACTGAAAATTACTACTTTCCATGAGACATACCTCTGGATAAATTTAAGTATAGTCAGGACTGCATAGAGTTGCATTTCTCTGTTAAAATTTTTCCCTAAGGTTTTTTTTTTTGTTTTGTTTTGTAACTTGGAACAAATTTAATTCCCCTAAGAGAAGAATTTAAAATAACTTCTCCAAGTCACATGCTGTGAATTTAAAAAATGTTAAAAAACAGTAACTCTTATTGTATTCACATAACACTATGCCTGAACCAATAAGGCTTAAAAACATGGAGTGGTCCTACAATCTAAAGAACAAACACCCGATCAACCCTACATTAATCTGTAAAACCAGCCATATGTAAAACCAGCCATACTCTGGCATAAGCATCTGTGTGTCTAAATATATGTAAACATTCAAAAGATGCTTTTAATATAGCCCAGAGACATTATTGGGGTCTTCTTCTTATAAATATTATGGGAGGATTTTAACAGTAAATATACAGACCTCTTACATATTGGGTAGTTGCCATATGAGACTTAATCTTGAAGCAATATCATTAAAATATATATTTGGTTAGAGTATTTTTTTTCACATGATCAGTCATTTCTTGACAATAATGAGTTCTTGAAAGTCATGATTATGAGATCTGCCTTGCCAAACTGGCACTCAAACAGCATGCTTATCAAAACAAATAGTATAAACTTGGCAAAGATAACCCTTTCTCCTAGCCAATCATACTTTTATTTCACATAGCCAAAAACAAAAACAAAAAACCCCAACCTCAAGACTTAACTTTGTTATTGTGTCTAAAGAAAAACAACACTTCACACAGCATTCCTCCACGCTTAAGCCAAAGTCAACAAAATTGGGTCCCTTTCCATCTGAAATGATAATGGATATATTCACAGAAAGTTCATGATGTTCCACTTTTTTTTCCCCTTCTGCCACTCCTTGTAGCACCTTTTTCCCAACATGCCAATTGCTTGCCTGGGGAATAAGGTTCCAAAAGAAAATCATAAACACATTTTGCCTTGTTATTGCTCTTTTCTACATGTACAAGAATGTTGGAACCGGAATAACCAAAAAGTGAACTTTATTAAATTGGGAGCTGTACCAAACACTGTCCACTATCAATTTTCAAACGAAAGGAGATGGAGTGAGTGGCTACAAATAGTTCCTCCCTCTGACTTCCCCCATTTTGTTCTGACAATATTTAAAAATAATTGAAGCACTTAATGATTTTATTCTTATTTATAAATGTTGTTGCAACTACTTTAACTTTTTTTCTCCAATGACCACTGAGTTTTTTTCCTCCTGGCTTAGTGGTCACATGACTGACCACAACAATCAGAAACAGTATGCCGATCATAAATTATGTTATCATTTTATATGGCTATTTAAATTAAGTGACAATATCATATTTACTAGAATTTTGAATTTAGGAAGTCGGTATTTATTAGCTACTTTTTGTTTTGTTTTATTCATAATGATCATTATTAATTGGATAGTGCCCTTATGAGACTGGTTAGTCTGAGAAATGTTTCACAGTGAATTGGAAATTGAAGCTGGGCTTGTAGTTTGATTGGACATCACTTTCTGTATGCTAAGTGTGGCATTACAGCATTGTATAGTAAAATTAAGTGTGTCAGATACTTAGATCCTTTTTCTGCCAGAAGAAAATATGTACTATCAGAGAATATTTGTAGCTCAGGGTTGAACTGTGGGACCCTTGGTAGTCTCTGAGCTTGGTGATTTTCTTGCACATCTTGCATTACCCAATTAGGTAACATCATCAGTGCCAGAAGGAAGTGGGCTTGCTTTCTATATATAAGTGCTTGACCTGACAATGTTGATGGGAATGTAGCTAGAAGTTCCTTGACTAAACTATTGTTTGATTCTTTGTTACCACCATGTAGAATGTAGATGATGTGAAATTGTTTCTCAGAACTGACAGGAGAATTCTGGGAGTTGAAGCCCACAAATCTTACAGTTGCCAGGGTTGAGAAACACTGTTCTAGAACTTTGAGTGATTTCTTACTTCACCAAGAGAGGGGGAAAAATCAGAGACATTTAATTCCCATTTCTTGTGATACCCTTACCTGCTTTGCGCTGTAAAAACAAGTATCTTTGGTGCATATGATCAAGAGGAAACAAGACATTTCTTCCTGAAAGAAGGGGCAGGAAATAACAAAGTAGCAAGAGAATTAGGCTCAGTGGCTGTTTAATGAATATTCCATCAAAGGATGATTCTAGAGTTATGGAACTTCATTAAAGCCAGCATTGAAGATAATCTTAAATGAATCTAAATGTGATAAAGAAGAGCTTAGCAGCTGTACAACTCCAAGCTGAAATGCAAATAAATAATGGAAGCAGATGGATTGAAAATAAGATTACATTTTGTAATTAAAACCAGATCACAACCACATGTGTTGGTTTATGTTCTACCTCTTCCATGTCTGACCATAACTTTAGTCACCAACCAAAACTTGTGGGGATAAATCAGTAATCAAATTCTTCTGATATAGGGGCAGCTCACTTGTTTCTCCTTCTGAATATTATTTATGTCCATAATTATAGAAAGGGTGGCTTATTCCTAAATGCTCTTACCTGCACTTTAATTGTTGTAATAAGAGACTTCAGTAAAAACAACCTATCTCAGCTTTGAACTAAATATGCACATAATCTCAGCTCTAAAGTAAATATGCACATAATCAAAAAGTTTTGCAAGGCAATTATTAGTGCAGAGAATACACTCTGTTCAGAATATAATTCATTATCTTTTTGAAAATTAAGCAACATACAGTACAGCCCTATAGATAGCTATTCAGTAATAAGTCTCTTTGAGTTTACTGGAACTTATGCCCAAGAAAGCATGAAGAGAGTCTAGCCTTAAATTCCTAATAGTTTCAAGCAACAATATTTCTGATCCATTATGAAAGAAAAATTAGTAAAATCTAATACTACCACATTTTAAAAAAATATAATTGTTTTTCAAATTACTCTTCTTTTTCCTCTCCTCCCCCGCCTCTTGTCTGGAGTCAGATGGCCTCTTATAATTGCAGTATCAAATCTTTGCCTCAATTTTCAACTGCAGGTGATTTCAAATGATTAAAGATGCACAATAGGGAATAAACAAAAATGCTTACATGCAATTATTTTTAATTAGTATTTGGCTATAAAGTGTATGCCTTCATAAAAAAGTCTGTTATTCACATAAACATCTGTTACCATACACACAAGGAAACACACTGTAAGTCTGTCATCATATCACCAAAACAGAAAATACTAAGGAAGGCCAGACAGGAAAGCCAACACTTGGGGTTTGAAACAAAAGATATAAGCATAACGGTCAAAACAGACACTGTACCACACCTTTCAATTAAAGCAGTTGACAATCAAAGGAAGAACTGTTGCCATTGGAATTATACATGAAAAAAAAGTTAAAATGGATGGAATTATTTTTGGGGAAAACAATGGAATTCCACAAGCGTATGGCAATTTCTAGCCTTTTTACTAATTTTGTACTTGTACGCATAATCAAAAGCTTTCCTGTTTGTTTTTTAAGTAGACAAAAAAAAAAAAAAAAACTAGCTACTGCACGTTAAAAAGCAATAGCTTACACTGTGACAAACATTTAAAACCTGAAGACCGTGTTTGAACCATATCCATAAGTGGGATGGTTGGGCATCTGGGAGAAGAGCTATTTCAAAAGATGAGCCATGATGGAGCTGCAGTGGAAGTGGCTGTGGGAACTGAAGCTGAATGTGATGTTCACTAGGAAGCACAATCCTGAGAAATGTGGTTTTTTGGTGGCTAGATCAACAATGGGATATGAGTTGCAGAGATGTAGGAGAGAGAGGCCGAATCTTTCCAGTCCATTTTAATTGCTTGTATGGCATCTTTATAGCTGCTGTCCTGTCAACTTAGGGGTCTCACAATGTCAGATATACAGTTCACTTTTAAACCTTATATTGTGCTGGATTTTACAGATGGGTTTACTCTTCTTGCTACACTTTCTTTTCATCTGGTATGAAGCATTATGGTTTATGGTTCAGCGCATGTGCATGTGCAAACTTGCAAGGTTCATCAGTATCTGAGATTACCTTAAGCTAAAATTTTATTATAAAAACAAAAAAAAATTCAATTGGTTTTAAAAAAGAGGTTGTTACGGGCAGCCTCGGAGATATTTAGCTCTTGTACAAGTTATACAAAGTATGGATATGATTGCATATTTCTGCTGTGCTTCATTTGCAAGTACCAACCCAAAAATCATTGGTGGACCACCCTGTTAATTATAAAAAGTTTCAGAAGTAATTCAAAGCTAGGACTAGAAAGAATTTCTACATCCCTGTGTGCTGGTCATCTGGAAATGCAGAGATCAGTCTAAATTTGCCTGCTAGTTTTCATGTATTACTCATTTTTATTTTTCTTTACTTCTGTGGAAGAATCACATATATAAGAGTTTTGTACCCAGGAGCATTTAAGGGTTGTCCCAAAAGTTCAAACGTCACTGTGACTGCAGAATAGAAGCTCTCCACCACAACCCACATGGAAAAGAAGTATAGCTTTGATCAAATGATTGTGGCTGTCATTGTGACTTTTCAGACACTTCTCCTCCCCCAGAGTTCCTTGTCTACCATGTGTGTTTCTTTAAAAATATAACTATTATGTTGCCTTTCTGTATGTTGCCTTTCCAAATACATGCTTTGGAGTACTAGGAGATACCACATAACAGGGTCGACTGTATTTTCATTCCAAGGATATCTGTGATCCTTTTGGTTTTACATCCCAAATACCATTTCTGTTGTGTCTCAGACACCATCCTTGTTTTCTTTTGCTGATTTTTTTTTTAGCAGAATGCAAAGGAAGAAGGTAGGAAATCAAAGCAGGGGTGGGATTCAATTTTTTTTAACAACCGCTTCTGTGGGCGTGGCTTAGTTGGTGGGCATGGCTTGGAGGTCATGTGACTGGGTGGCATGGCCAACTCGACATCACTCGCAAGGGGTGCTTCTCCTTGCCTGGTCTTTCATGACAGTGGGGATGCTACAGTGGTTGTAAATGAAAAATGGTCATAAATCACTTTTTCAGTGCCATTGTAACTTTGAATGGTCACTAAATGAACTGTTGTAAGTCAAGGATTATTTGTACAAAAATACTAAAAGCTTATTTGCTTGCAAAAAACTGTCCTAAATAACAATCATTACATTAAAAATACCTGCAAGACGGAGTTACAAATCAGGCAGGGTGCCAGAGCACCTTGAGCAATTAAAATAGTTAAAATGCAATGATAACCATCAGCAGCCAACTCTTGCTCATAAAGTGAAACCCTTTAGTAGAGAGGTCATTTAAGCTCTCCAGAAAGAGCGCACCCAGGAGAAGCAATCCTTAGATCCATTTGCACCACTTAAAGATACCAGCTGGTCTCACTCACCTCACAAGATAGCCTAAGGAAATCAGCTGGTCTCACCTCACAAGATATCCCAAGGAAGTCACCCAGATTTAAGGAAAGGTCACAAGTGCCTCTTGGAAGTACACCCCAAAAGGACAGTGCCAGATACCACTAAAGCAGTGAAGGAAGACTCCCTTCCCAGATAGAAAAAGAAACCATGAGATAGGAAAAAATTCAAACACAATACAAATAATTAAATCACAACAGTAACTGTTGCTTGTTAAATCAATTACCAGAACAAATAGACACAGGAACTAGCCAGATTTCTCAACCCAGTTTCTTTTCAGGAACAGAGATTAACCTTTTTCCTTCCAAACAAAGCTGAATAGGGAAAATTATCCCATCAATAAAGACAGGATTAAACGTCACCAAGCACAAAATTAAACTTCACCAAAAACCAGTTTTAAACCAAAACTCAGAAAGGGTATGTAAACTCACATTTGAATGTCAATCTTTCTAGCTAGCCAAGAAGCCTTGCTGAATGTCACTCATCTTGGTTCCTTTTCATTAAAAGCTTCTTTCCAGCAGTTTTGCTTTGTTATTCAATTATTTCTTCAAAGTGCTAAATCACTCCAGCAGGAAGGTATTTCCCCCCCAACAGCAGTGTAAAAAGCTTAAAACAACCCTTTCCTTTTAAGAAAGTACCAGCAAGTGGAAAAAATCCTCCTTCGGAAACAATAAGTCTAAGGCATACTACCAAGAATGTAATAAGGGTGGAAAAAAACAAAAGAAGATTTCTTCCAACAACCGGTTCTCAGAACTAATTAGAAAGTTAACAACTGGTTCTAGCGAATAGGTAAGAACCAGTAGAATACCTCCTCTGCATCAAAGACAGAGTGGATAGAAAATTGTACAACCATATTGTCTGTTCAGTTCCAAAATTGTATTGACAATATGGTTGAAGTGCCCTTTCATACTAGATACAATTTTTGAGCTGATCCAATCCATAATGTTTAAATATTTCTCATGAAAGACACTAGAAAATTTCTGCTGTGGCTATTTTCCTTCTTTTTCTTTTTGTCAGAATCACAGATGTCAATACAAACTTTCTGTTCCACTCCCTCTTTTTGTCTGCTGGGAGTTTGCAATGTCTCCTATAGTGCCACATAGCATAGAAACGCTCACTATATCATTTCATTTTTATTAAAAAACAATAACTTTTATCAATCATGTAACATTTCATAAAAAGAAGACAACTCTTATGTACTAGCCATTGAACAACACTGTACATTTATTTAAAAAGTGCACAGCTTAACTATTCAGTCAGAAACTTCACTTTACAGCCCAGCTCAAAACTTTGCACATTATTTATATCTCTCTGTAAGATTAACAATCAAAAGTAGCCCCAATTTTGAGGTTTGCAACTCTTGGATATAGTTCCTGAAGATGCAAGTTGTGAATTCATCCAACATAGGCCAGTTTCTTTGTTTACTGTCAGAGTGTTCCTGCAGGAAAGCTGGAGACTTCATCTCTATAAGCTTACTTTGTTTTGTAAGTTTTTTTTTTAACCCCAGTCATCTCTTATCTGAACAAGTGAAATACTGAAACACCCCCAAATTGCAGAGTGATAAGAATGGCCCCTTTGCTCAAAAGCCAGTTGGAATCAGTTTTAACTTGGGATGATTTACTAGCCTTCTCCTGCAGATCTGCATTTCATATATCTTCCAAAGTGTCAGAAATATGAAAGGCATACATAATGTGAGGGAAATAGCCTAGTTCATTATTATCATTTTATTTATTTAATGATACAGTTTTTAATCAGGAGAAACAGACAGCTGAAATTGTTTATTGCAATCATACAAAGCAATCATAAATAAACATTGTAGTAGATTACAAGTGCACTGGAAAACATCTGACACAAAAAGAAAAACCCTGGTAAGACTTCCATATAGAAGAGGCAGTGTCCACAAATCAATTGACAAAGAGCTTTTTAAAAGGGAAAAGTTAGGAGAAGGGAGACAAGATAAATTCTCTCTCTGTGTGTGTCTCTGTCTCTGTCTCTGACTCTGTCTCTCTCTCTCTTTCTAGTATCAGACAAGGTAGCTTTTATTTTGAGGGGAAAAATGAAAATTCATTCATAGCTATGGCTCCGATTCTATTTCCAGCTTACTGAGAATACCAATTAAGTGGAATTTTTTCCCAAAGTGTCTTGCACAGAAAGGATGTCCTCTCTGAACTGAGAACTGCATCCATTTCCAAAAAATTCAGATGTATCTCTAAAACAACCACTTCTACTAATTTTAATGCAGGGAAGATATGGGATTTTGATTCAATGATCCAGTGGAATGGTGATCTTAGCCTGTCCCTTTTAATATCAATAATTTATATATATATTTCTGTTTCAGTAATAGAGAAAATGTGTAGCTCTGGTTGAATTTATTGGTGTTCTCTGAGTCTTGCAGACATTTTCTTTCTAACTTGATTATATGCCATCAGGGTCTGAAATAAAGATGTAATTTTGATAGTTTGGTCTAGTTTTTAAGGCACTAGGCTAGTAAGCAGGAGACCATGAGTTCAAGTCCTGCCTTAGTCATGAAAGCTGGCTGGTCAATTTGGGCCAGTCACTCTCTCTCAGCCCAATGCATCTCATAGGGTTGTGGTTGTGGGAAAAACAGGAGTTTTGTTAAATATGTTCATACCCTTGAGTTATTTACAAATATACAAATACAAAGAAAGAAAGAAAGAAAGAAAGAAAGAGAAAATTATTCGGGTTTTCTTCCACGTAAAATTAGAAGTATCTTGGTAACGTTTCGACGAAATCTCATTCGTCATCTTCAGGCTTGTGTCTTACCCAAACAAAGCTGAATACCATAATTAATATATATATATATATATATATATATATATATGTGTGTGTGTGTGTGTGTGTGTGTGTGTGTGTGTGTGTGTGTGTGTCTGTGTCTGTGTCTGTGTCTGTGTCTGTGTGTCTGTGTCTCTGTGTCTGTGTGTCTGTGTCTGTGTGTCTGTGTGTCTGTGTGTCTGTGTCTGTGTCTGTGTCTGTGTCTGTGTCTGTGTGATATTCAACTATATCAATATAGTTGTGCTTTTAAAGTTGTAGCAACGTTTCGGCAGAATCTCATCTGCCATCATCAAGCTTCTGTATTATGTTCGTCTGTGAGTCAGATTTTCACAGCCGTTTCTGTTTTAAATTTGGTGCTAGCCTACTGCTGTGCCAGAATGGTTTTTTCCTCATCCTGATTGGTTGGGAGTCTTGGTCTGTGTTTATTGGTCTTGGAGTTTGCTGTGTTCTGCTTGATTGGTGTTTCTAATATCTTCTGTCTGTTTTGTAGCTTTTTTTTTGTCTTGATTGGCTGGGAACATTGTGTTTCCTGTATTGGAATGTTGCCAGCAATGTTGCCAGCCTATCAAGACAAAAAAAAAAAAGCTACAAAACGGACAGAAGACATTAGAAACACCAATCAAGCAGAACACAAACCAATAACCAGAACACAAACAAAACCAATAAAATAAATATATGATAATAAATAAAGAAAGAGAGAGAGAGAGACAGACAGAAAGACGGAGAGACAGAGAGACAGACAACTGAGAAGTACAGACACCTGGTGAGCTAGGTCTGGCTTGTGGAATGCAAGTGTCTTACATTTCTATGACAAAATATTATTTCATTGTGGTGTTTTGCAATGTTGATATACTACATTAGTTATTTTCTCTATAAAAATAGAACAGTGTCTCAAACCACCAGGCAATAGCCCACTACCGGGACATGGCTTGTTTGGAACGGGGTCACACAAGTGGCTCAACTTGCACGAGTGGTGGGCCAACATGCCATATTGATAGATCTTTATTATGGTTCATCACACGGTCAGACAGATATTCAAACTTGATCTGGAATTTTTATCCACCCATGGAGTCCTTCCCCATGACCTAGGACAAGCAGATGTGGATGTTTGATGGTGTTAAAGGCATCATCACATTATTTTCCTGTCTAGAATTGAGAGTGACTGGCTCAAATGTTTCAATCTAGCAGTTTCCGTGCCTAAATGTGGACTAGAAACTGGGGCTGCTTGCTCCTAATCCAGAATTTTAACATGTAACCACACCAGCTGTCATTCATAAAAATGACTATGACTGTGTGTGACTGACACACACACACGTACTCACTGATCCAAACATTTTGTGCACAGTGGGCACTATAAACTGGAAGCAGTCCACCACTTCCACAGGCCATTTCTCCCCTCCACCCCCCCGGGCTGCCAAATTGTAAACATTGGGGACTGGTGAAAGAGAACATGTAAAACTAGGATCATTAAGTAAATTTCCAAAGAGGATGAAAAAGGAAGGCTGGAATTTCAGCCCTCTGATTTCAGGCTGATCAGTTTCTCACATAGATCCTGTCTCACATTCTCCACCCACATCACTGATATTGGGGTTATATTCACAGCCTATTTATGTTGGCACAAAGACAGTCCACTTACTGTTTGCTGGAGACATGTCCTCCATCTTGTAGCCTTCTATTGTAGCAGACTGGAGGTGGTCCAAGCAGGGGTGGGATTCAAATTTTTTAACAACTGGTTCTGTGTGCATGGCTTAGTGGGTGGGCGTGGCTTGGTGGTCATGTGACCGGGTGGACATGGCTTGGTGGTCATGTTATTGGCTGGGTGTGGCCAACTCAATATCACTCACATTGAGGCACGCATCTCCTTGCCTGGCCTCTCATGACTGTGGGGATTCTGCAACAGTCATGTGTAAAAAATGGTCATAAGTCACTTTTTTCAGTGCCATTGTAACTTTGAATGGTCATTCCACACAAGCAAAGTACCAGCAAAGGAGGGGGAAAAAACTCCAGAGATGTTCCTGAGACAGGAAGTCTAGTCCTGCCAAGAACGTAATAAGGGTTAACGGAGAGTCAGTTTCTGTAAGCAACACCAGAATGTTTCCTTCCTGCCTTCCTTACAGGATTAGGCAGGTAATTTCTTCTAACAATCGGTTCTCTGAACTGCTTAGAATGTTAACAACCGGTTCTAGTGAATAGGTGCGAACTGGTAGAATCCCACCTCTGGGCCTAAGGTATCATGACATGAAAGTAATGTTTTCCCTGGGAAAATAGAAGACTTCTTATCTGAAAGTTCATGACACGTGAAGATGACAGACCTGCTGGTATGCTGTAAGACCATCTCCTTCAATCTGTGCTGCTGTGTTTTTCTGGTTGTCAGGAACTCTTCTATGATGTTTTGAAATTGACTTCTTCATACCTGGTTTAATGCATGTAATTGAAAAGGTAGTCGAAAATATTCAATCTTGTGCTTATGTAAACTGAAGCAAGGAATTCCCTTCCAAGTAGATGAATACTCTGAAGAAAGTGCTAGCTCCTCACTTTTTCTTCTCAAAGATTTTTTTTAAAAAATCTTCATCCTACAGTAGACCATAACATGAAACAGATTTTGTATAGTTTCAACATTCAGCTACACTTTCCCCTCTCCTGTGCTTTGGAGTGATTAAATCTGTAGCAATACTTAATTAAATGGAAAAATTATTACAGTTTTTATCAACTCCTGTTGTCCAACAGCACTTATCTAAGGGCTGAATCTTGGTTGCATTAGTGTAGGGGTGTCAAACTCAAGGCCTGCAGGCCAGATGTCAAGAGTTCAACCATCTTGAAAGGTATTGGGTAAAATCTAAACTAGAATTAATCAGTGCAGGTATGATTAATACTTCACATTTTCAGGCTGTCTTCCCAGTTTGAATTCGTCCCTGACTTGGGTCTCTAGGCTTGCTTTTCCTCAAATGTAGCATATCCCATTTCCTTCTGGGGCTATGGTGGTTATAGTAGGTTTGGTGGAGGAAGATGCTGAATAAGTTTTAGAAAATATTTTCTAGCCTTGACTAGTACCTCCACCGTGGGTGAAAAGGGAAGAAAAATGAAGATCAAAGGCAGGATTAAGATAAGGATCATGATTCCCATTTTGCATTTCTGTCAAACATAATTGTGGTTTAGCTGGGTCTTCCCCAGGCTGTTGCCTTATAGATATATTGGACTTCAAATCCCAGGATCTCCAGCCAACATGGACTAATGAGCTTCTTGATTTATGATGACAAAGCCTAAAATTACATTATTCATCCAGCATCTTTCATTTAACAGAGTCTTCATGGGAGAGCTTATATGTATGTATGGTGCAATTTAGTAATAATCATTAGAAGCAGACAATCTGTGGCCAATAGTTTCTGAATTTTTCCCTCTCACATATTATTTTCAGTTGCTAATAAGATTCAAATTACATTTTTCTCATTACTCTATAGAACTGTGCTTTTCCTATTGTATCACAAAAGAAAGTTCTTTGTTTATTCCACTCATATTTATATATGTGTCCATCCAGCTGTGCTCTGACTTGTTTTATGTACCATGTGTTGCTTAAATGAATAGCAGTTTTTCAGTTTTATTTCCAATTTTTGCATGCAGTTACCCAACCTAGATATTATTCCAGCTGTTAAGTGCATTTCAACCCCCATTATTTTTTTTAATCATCCACTCTGAAGGCTTGATATTGTTGCTGTTGTTTATTATTATTTTATCTTCATCACAATCTGACATTAACTAACAAATGTTCCAAATGTCAAACTATACAAGGATAGAATCCAAGCGTGCTCATTGTACCACAATTCCTGAAGGGGTTGGTTTTATTCTTAACAACAACAATAATTATCTCATAAACTGTACACTATAAATTGTTTCCCCCCACCACAATAATAATGCCAGAAGACAAACCTCAACTTTGTCACTAAATTTCTTGATTGAAAAAAAAAATTGTGCAGAAACATGGGATTAATGAATTTGCTTTTGCTATTTATATAGGAATAAAGCTTAAATAGGATTAAATTACACATGAGTTATAGCACGATACAAGATTGATATCCTCATTTATTTTTACTGTCTTACATTTTAAAGGTGACTAATCTAATTGGGTTTTTTGTTTTGTTTCTTCATGAAAGACATCATCTCGTAATACTTCATAAAGGTAATTATTTACTTATGACAGAGAAGCAGTAATAGTAATGCCTCCCATAAATTTATACAGGGAACCACACAGCTCGTAGAGAAAGTGCAAATGTATAACTGATCTGAATGATTCCAAACAGAGCTGAGAAGCAGATTCAAGAGTGAAATAGATTCAATAGGGCTCACTCACCCCTAGGAATGTAACATAATTTAGCCACAATTTTAATTGGGGTTGATTTCTGTGCCCTGTTCTACCAGACTTTTAAGACTCTCATGTACATTGCCAGGAGACGAAATCTGGAGAGTGTTTACTTTTGCCATATCAAAAATTGAAGAAAAAAAAACCCCAGAAAAATTGCATTGCTGAATACTGCATATGGATTTATTTATTTATTTATGGGGAAGACTACATTGGGGAAATGCATATTTGAAAACTAGCATCAGAAAAATGTATGAGTCGGAGAATGACAGTTGAACAATTTGAATTTTTTTAAAAAAGTTTTTCTCCAATCTATGCTAAGATTTATAGAGTTCAGGAGAAGGCTCATTAGGTGACATAGTCAGCATACGTAGTTATTTTTGTTATCATTAAAAAGAAATCTGCTCCTTAAAAAAAAGCCTGGAATACTGCCTTGCTAATATGCAGAGTAAATTGGACTGGATAGAACTCTCTAAGTGAACATCCTCACTTTAATAATTCAGTAAATACATTTAGAATACCCAAATACAAATATGACTGGTTACAGACCTACTAAATGACCTTCAAAAAGCTTACTTAACATACATCATGAGGTACCTGCATGTACTGTATGTCTGCCTATATGTTCAGAGACACATTAGACTTTTCAATAAGGAACAAGTGCTACTGTGAGACAGATGACCAATGCTGGTTTCTCTCCATCATTCCCTCCTCCTGCTCAACCTTCTGTTTCTCTTTCCTCTGTACTATTTGTTGTTTGCGGGGATCTTCGCCTTGACCTGTTCTAGAAAGATAGGGGAGAAGGCAAGAATTTCTGCAGTCTACATTTGATATGTGTATAATGTGTGAGAGACAAAAAAAGAGAAAGTATACTTTAGCAAAGCAACTTATTATCTACGTGCTATATTGAACTAAAACACAAGCATTTAAATCATATAGAGCAGGGGTCACCAACCTTTTGGACCTCAGGGACCACCAAACTCATAATTTTAAATCCTGCGGACCAGAGACCCTGGGAAAATCCCCCCAAAAAGTCTGCTGGAAAATTCTCCACCCTGTTTTCCTACTGATCAATCATTCTTTATTTGGGATCGCAGGATACCGTCTCCAGCTCCGTTCTCGGGGGTGGAGGTGGGTGGAAAGAGAGAGACTTTTGGTTTCATGCAAGGAAGGCAGCAGAAGCAGAAGCCTTTCTCTCTCCCAAACTCCACCAGAAATGAGTCTTTGTGAGACTTGTGCCGGCGCAGCCTCTTGAAGCAGGAAGCCTTGCAGGGTCCCAAATACTCATTTCTGGCGGAGTTTGGGGGAGAGAAAGAAAGACTTCTGCTGCTTTCCTTGCGTGCAGCCAAAAGCAGAAGAAGAAAGAAATGGGAAAAAGCAGCCCGGTTGCCAGGCGAAGTGCATGGGGTGGGTGAGGCAAGTTCCCCCCCTCCGCCCTTTCCCCCCTCCCCTCACTATCGGCAAGCAATGCAAGCCTTGTGTTCCCACAGGCCATGTGGGTGGCGTAGCCTTGTGTTCCCACGCAACCTGGATTAATTGCTTTGGGAAGTGCTTTGGGGGTGACATTTCTCTGCAGATCACCAAAATGTTCTCACGGACCACCAGTGGTCCCTGGCCCACTGGTTGGTGACCACTGTTATAGAGAGAGCCATTGGTTAACAACCATTTATTAAGTGAGTAGTCAAAACTACAATGGTGTGAAACAAGAAGATTTACACCTAGTCCTCAAAACTGCAGCTGTTGCAGAGTCCCTATAGTAATGTGATCCAAACTCTGGCTTTTGGTGTGATGGCAATCCAACAATCACAGCTGTCTTTGTTAGGCAAATATTGTACAGTTGTTAAACACAACATCATGGGAATGCCATTTGTGATTACCTACCATCTTCACCGTTGACTTATTGCAAGGGTGTCAAACTGGCGGCCCACAGACCAGATACCTCATGTGCAGGCCACGCCCGCCCCAGCTCCTCAAAGGGGAAAAACATCACGATATGTCATATGATGGCAACATGATGCCATGAGTTTGATACCCATGACTTATTGGAAGTTAGCAGAGAAGGTCACAAATGGCAATCATGTAACCATGGGACACTGTGACTGTTATAATTTCAGGCTGGTTGCCAAATACTGGAATGATAGTCACATGACTATGGGAACTCTGCAAAGGCTGCAACTTTGAGGACCAGGTATTAATCTTCTTGCCATGCTTTATGTTAATGACAGAGTTGTCAAATCCAATTACCATTGTTCAACAAAAATCATCAAGTTATGATCGGTCATTCAGTGATTGTTCTACATTATGATGGCACTGAAGAAAATGGACTTACACCTGGTCCTCAAAGTTCTGGACATCGCAGCACCACCATGATTACATGAACAATCAGCATCTTTTTCTCCAGCCTGTGTTCTCAGCCTTTTTGGGTCTCTCTGTGTTTGCACAAAAACACCCCACATCTTCTTTCTCTGTTTCCTAATGCTTGCATGCATGTGTGCAATCTGTACTCAGTTTTCCTGAATTTGAGCTTGTGCTGCACTGCAGTAACCCCCCAAATGGCACATAGCCTGCATCAGACTTCTCATGGCCTTCCATCCCACTGCTGAACCTCTGCACTCCTTATCTGGAACTTTTTCCACTTCCTGCTTAACAACCAGCATATCTTGGGTTTATCATAATAACCAAATAGCTGTTGTAACTCAAGAACTACCTGTAGCTATAATTAATATACAACTATGTGCTATATTGAATCATAATAATTATTTCTGAACATTTCTGCAGTCTAGATCTTCCATTTGTTTAGGGATATACTTGCTGTTCAGGCTTGTTTATATGGGTACTAAATCTATGCAGCTTCCAAAGCACAAATATTAATTGTGCCATAATTTTTATTGGTACATTTGTTATACTATTTTGGAATGGCTAGGTTGAAAACCATCAACAAAACTCAGATAGCTCAATTTTATTTCAGGTATGCCAGAATAAATTAATTTACTATTTTTTTCTAAGTATGCTTGTAAGTCCAAATAATAGCTTGATATTTTTCATAGAACAACTAGGGAATGAAGGAAGGAAATATTAAAGGACATATTTTTCTGATTGGGTCAAATACTGGATGAGAATTATATAAAATCTCAGAGAATAATTTTATCAATTAATTTTATGGATTTTATGTGTGCCCGTGTGATGTGCCTGCTGTTATTATTATCAGTCCAAATCAATCCACTGCAGAATGAAGATTTCTTCAATAAAGATTATGGATCACAGTCTACCAAGCTGGTCCAGGCTGTATTGATAGATCTTTATTATGGGTTGTTGCACGGTCCGCCAGATATTCAAACTTGATCTGATATTTTTATCCACCCATCAAGTCCTTCCCAAGGACCTAGGACAAACAGATGTGGATGTTTGATGGTGTTAAAGGTATCATCTCATTATTTTCCTGTCTAGAATTGAGAGAGGGTGACTGGCTCAAAGTCACTTAGCAGTTTCCATGCCTAAATGTGGACTAGAAACTGGTGGTGCTTGCTCCTAATGCAGCATTTTAATATGTAACCACACCAACTCTCATTCATATATATATATGACTGTGACTGACTGCTGCTCCAAACATTTTCTGCAGAGTGGGCATAATTTATGAATCATAAGGTGTATATGTGTATAATTTGTTTTCTTGGACCAGTGCTCTCAAATATACTGTGCAAATACGGTACATGCTTACATAAAATCCTAACATTTACCCATATTCTATAGAATATTCTATAGAGAAAAAATATTCATCACCATAGAATATTCATCCCCACATCCCCAATCCACTCTTTTTTGTCTCTCCTGTAGTCTCACTTGAACATCTTATTAACAATTTGTATAAGTGCCTCATCCAGAATATTATGCTACACTAGACTGTTGACTCCAATTTCATAAATGTGAAAGAAGTGAGCAAATTAAGTAGTATGAACTATGACAGTCCTCTGACATTGACAGTGTAGGATTCTGGCCCACACATGCTGTACAGCATAATGATTACATTACAATCTTGTGATATTATTCAAAATGACTTCAGATAAATGAATGATAAACTAGGGGTTATGCTTCCTTTATTACAGGGCTGATAAGGTAGCTAATCAGTGTCCAAGTATATGTCATTACATAAATTATAAACCAGAGTTTGATGTGAATTCCCCAACGAGGCTGAGCCCGAATGTCATCTTTAGAGAGTGTAAAGGCTGAAAAATGGATTCTGAAAACAATAGCCTTTCTTCTCTGGTTTAACAGTGCTAGGAAATTAAATAGAAATAAGAGATTGCTTTCTTGTTAGACATTTAGCCTCAGATTTCAGTTGTAATGAAGCTGACTGTATCAGTGCTTCCTCTACCCCATAATTAAATATTCTAATCTGCTAAATCAGAAAAGAGGCTCATCAGGTTGCTGCCATGACTTCACCAGATGTTTCTTTGTTACCACGACCATCCTACAGTAGTAAGATGCGGGAACAAAGATCTAATAGAAGAAAAATTCTGGTATGGTGAATCAATTTGTTTGTATGTGCATGTGTGTGTGTGTTTATTGGGGGAGGAAAGGAGGGAAGGAAGGGAAGGAGAGATGGAGAGGGAGAGAGAGGGAGGGAGTGGATATCATCAACTCAGTGTGGACTCCAAAATCAGCCACATAGATAAAATTTCTCCATGAAGATCTTTTTGTAACTTGTCCTTCCAGGTCTCCCAATGGTGCATTTATTGCTATTGTAATTGTGACCATCCAACTTGCTGATGGTCATCCTCTTCTTCTCTTTCCTTCTCTCTTTCCCTGCATTAAAGCCTTCCCTAAATAGATATATATATATATATATATATTGCATAATATGTCCAAGTAGAATAATTTGAATCTGGTCATTTGAGCTTTTAGTCAAAAGTCCAGATTGATTTGTTTAATGATCCATTAGTTTGTTTTCTTGGCATCCATCCATGGTATCATCAGGAATCTTCTCCAATATCTGAGCCTCAGTAGTTAATATCCTGGGCTCATCCTTCCTAACACAAAAAATTGTATTGATACACACTGAGCCAATAAATGCATGATTCAGCAAATCTGACTTACATCTTTTTCCCTGTACCCATGTAATCACGATGCCATCCTTTTTCTACTATTGGATAGTCAATTTTGGTCTAAAGAGTTCATGCAAGGTTGCAACACTCTATCCTCCCTCAGAATTTGCAAAGGAGCTCTATAATTGCCAAGTGAGTTTCTTCAGCTGCCTGCAGCTGGGATATGTCTTTGCCTAGAGAAAGTATTCACGAGTAATTCAATAGTTGCATCAGAGATTGGAAGTAAATATTTAATTAGCCTGCCAGAGTGTTCAGCTGCACAGAAAGTTACAGCACTCTCCAATATTGGAAAGGAAGTGGATTTTTGAATAACTTTTCGGAGGAAAAAAAATTGTATGTTTTTGTAGAGGAACAGGGAGAAGAGCTGTGGAAAGTCATTGCAATAGTATTTTCTTGTTGTTCTTTCCCTCCCTTACCTATTTCTGGAGGTTTTTGGAGTGTGGGGTACTGGCTTCAGAGCTTCTTTAGCAGTGGTGGGATTCAAATTTTTTTACTATTGGTTCTGTGGGTGTGGCTTGGTAGGTGTGGCAGGGGAAGGATACTGTAAAATCCCCATTCCCACCCCACTCCAGAGGGAAGGTTATTGCAAAATCCTACCCCACTAACCTGCTTTCCAGCTCCGTTCGCCTGTTCAGGGCAACAAAAGAAGACCCAGCCAATCAGATGGGACTCAGGAGGCAGATGGGGGTGAGGCCAGTCAGAGGTGCTATTTTCCGATCTACTCAAAATTTCCACTATTAGTTCTCCAGAACTGGTCAGAACCTGCTGAATACCACCTCTGCTCTTCAGCAGATATCATCAAACTGTAATTGTACCAAAAGGAAAAAAAATATTAAATGCCTGGGAGATCACATTGATTCTTCTCTATTTAAAAAGTATAAAGCCACCTATTTGTTTTGGTTTTACCTCTCACAAAAATCCAGTGCAGTCTTGGCCCAGGAAAGCTGAAACATTGCTGTCTCAGAAGATTATACCATTATCTTGGACATCTGTAGGCTTGACTGGGAAACCACTGTACTCTGAGCATGACAGGCAAATTGACCTGTGCTTCATGACGTGAGTTCTGTAACAAGAAAAAAACAAAAGCAAAAACCATGCTGAATTTTTGCTTGGCTATATCATTTTTTGCAATCATGTAGAGTTACACTCATAAAAAAATTACCCTGAAAACGAGAATGCAAATAATGTCTTATTTACATTTAGTAAAATGTCATATTTTATTTTATTTATTTATATATTTTGTCAAGAGATTATACGATAACAGGTATAAGTATAAACATAGCTATGAATACATGAAATGGATACATATAAGAAAAAAACAAAAAACAATAGGACAGGGACGGTAGGCACGTTGGTGCGCTTATGCACCCCCCCCCACAGACCTCTTAGGACAGGTGTGAGGTCAATAGTAGACAGTCTAAGGTTAAAGTTTTTGGGGTTTGGGGAAGAAACCACAGAGTCAGGTAGAGTATTCCAGACATTGACCACTCTGTTGCTGAAGTCGTATTTCCTGCAATCAAGTTTGGTGCAGTTTACCCTGAGTTTGTATCTATTGTGTGCTCTTGTATTGTTTTGGTTGAAGCTGAAGTATTCATTGACCGGTAGGACATTGCAATGTATAATTTTATATACTATAGTTAGATTGGATTGAAGTTCTAGTTTTTCTAGGTCTAGAATATCAAGTCTGGTGGCTAAGGTATTCTGCAACGAGTAGAGGAGTGGAGAACTCTTCTTGTGAAATATTTCTAGACTTTCTCAACTGTGTTAATATCAGATACGTAATGCGGGTTCCAGACTGATGAGCTGTATTCAAGTATTGATCTATCAAATGTTTTGTATGCTCTATATTACCAGAGAAAAAGCTACATAGGATTAGGTTAACAATTCTTAGCCTTTTTGGCTAAGTAGTTACAGTGGGCTCTAGCACTTAGATCATTAGATATGAGTACTCCAAAGTCCTTGACAGAGTTTGGATCACCAACAAGGTCTTGACTATTCAGCTTGTATTTTATTTTCTGATCTTTTTTGCCAACATGTAAGACAGAGCATTTATTTGTTGAGATTTGAAGTTGCTATTTGTTTGACCACAGTCGAGGTCTTTTTGAAGGGTAGCAGTATTGTCTGTGGTGTTGAATAGCTTTACATCATCAGCGAAGAGAACACAGTTGCTCTTAATATGATCACAAAGGTGATATGTAAGCATGAAGAGAGTTGGTCCTAGAACACTGCCTTGGGGGACACCACTGTTGACAGGTACAGAATTTGATAGGACGCTCCCAATTTTGACCATTTGTTGTCTGTTTGACAGGAATGCTTCTATCCAGTTATCCAGGTGTCCAGAGATACCGTAAGATTTTAGTTTTAGGAGTAGTTTGTTGTGTACCACTGAATCAAAGGCTTTACAGAAGTCTATGTAGATTGCGTATATTGCTTTGTCCTGATCGAGTTGTGAAGTCCATATGTTTTTGCAGTGTAAGAATTGCAGATTACATGATAGTTTTTTCCTAAAACCAAATTGTTTATTAGAGAGTAGGTTGTTTGTTTCTAAGTGGAGGATGATGGATGGGTTAATAATTGATTCCATGACTTTACAGGTGACGCAGCATAAAGAGATTGGTCTGTAATTTTCAACTAGGCTGGGCTCTTCCTTTTTGAAGATGGGGATGACAGTGGCTTTTGACCATAGGTTTTGCAAGGAACTGGTCCTGAAAGATTTTTCAAAGTTTATGCTTAGAAGTTCGGCTATGACAGTGGATATCTTTTTAAAGAAGTAGGCACATATTCCATCCAGTCCAGTAGATAGAGATGGTTTTAGATTGTGTGGTGCTTTTTCAACATTGTCTTCTGTAAAATCGATATGTAATAGATCATTGTAGTTGTCTGTGGTTCGACTAGGAAATACTGGGCATGATCCATTGCTGTTTACAAATACTGAGCCAAAGAATGTGTTAAAGTGGTTGGCTTTAATGGTGTCATCATTGCAGTCTTGACCATTAGGTCCTTTCAGGGGAGGGATGGACCTTGAGTCTTTTAGTTTGTTGTTTACAAAATTGTAGAAAGTGGAATATCTTATGTTTCCTGGACAGATTCTCCTTTCTGGCTCAGAATTATATATACTGTACAACCATACATATAAACACCTCTGGCTGCTTTGCATCCTGCATTATTTCCACTGGCATGTGATAGGTATACTCGGTGGCTAAGCTGCTTATCAAAATGTGTCCAATTTCAATCTGGTAATACACAAAGGGCATATCCACATTTATCATTTAAACTGCTGCTGTCCTGTGCTCATCCAAGCTTGTCTCTAAGCTAGTTTAAGTGAATCCTGTCTGGACTCAGAGAATTTGGCCACAGCTTGCAACATTTTCACACCAGATTATACACTGCCACTGGGCAATTAGGCAACTCCCTTATTTGCTGTGGCCTACAACTTTTCTGTCCAAGGAAATCAATTGCTAATTACTTTCCCTCCTGGAATAAGTCTTCGTGAACTTTAAACACACACATACAAACTTTGTGAACTTTAAACACACACATACAAACTTAATTTTCTGTAAATAGGGCTATTCATACTGACCCATCATTCTGGATGATTACAAAGGAATATGATTCATGATATGAGTACTTGACTTATCAGAAGAGCTGTATGGTTTTAAGCAAACACTATTGCTGTGTTTGGATTATGAAAGCATTATGAGATAATTTGAAACTGACTCCCTTCCCCCCACCCTGTTTTCATACTTATACCACTGGATATTCTTGGCTTAAGTTTCTTTTTCTGGACCTGACAGTCAGAAATAAAAAAAAACATCCTTACCACCTGTCATAGGAACACAATAAACACAGGCTCCCTACTGTGTTATTTTCATGGGCAACTTTGTTGTTGTAGGCCTGCATTTAAAAGTTGCGATGTACTCATCTAATCTTTAATTTGTCATTTTTAGTTTCTGTCAACCGGGGATGCCAAACACAAAGACAACTGGGAAAATATATGTGGTGGAAAATTTGGCTTGGGAAGAGTTTAGTTTAACATCTAGTGTGATGAAACTATATGACCTTGTTTTTCAAGCAGTTTTCTAAATGCAATTGATTTCAGACAGGATTTGTTTTATTTAGTAGTAATGTTATTAAAAATTACAATTAAAAAGATAAAAACTAATACAAATTAAAAAAAAAGAATAAAAAGGAAAAATTCAAAGTGTAGAAAAGAAAACAAAAGAAAAAAAATAAAATAGAAAATGCATATATAAAGAAATTATATCACAACAGGTATAACATTTTAGTAACACCACTTGTCTTAAAATGCAACAAATAATCACTTCTTCCCATTTTTCATCTCTGATTTATAAATCCTTAAATCCTTATCATTCAGTCATGATCAGCAAAAGTCCATTAAGGGTTATCAGAGATAATGAGATATCCAGTTTAATCAAATAAACCAACTTTATATTCCTTTTACTTTTAACAATCTTGATCTCTTTTTTCTTTGTTCCCTTTTTATAAAATTCTCTGAAGCTGTAACAAGTATCCTCTGTAAATCCAATACAGGAACATTATCCAGTCCACTATTTTAGTTTGTTATTTGCATATCCCTTTTAATTATTAAGATATTGACTGAAGTTATTGGTATATTTAATGTAACATCCTTTTCCGTATCATTTTTGTAGCCTGTCATCTTAAAATCCATTTTCAGATCTGTCACAGTCTTGTCCAGTGTAACTTGTTCCTCTTTCATAACATCTTTTAAACACAGTCTATCTATAAAGGCAGACACTCTTAAAGTTAACTTTTGGTTCCATTGTTCACAGATATCCTTCAATACATCCAATGTTAAAGTATTTTGCTCCATTCTGTAAGTCAGATTTAAATATTCCTCCCCTTTAATTGCAATTTTTAAGTCCTTCTTGTTCTGTAATGTCCAACCTTCAAAGTCCCATCCTATCATGTTGGTTCTTTTAAAAAGATTTTTAAAGCACTCAAAACAAAAGAATTTTCCCACAGGAAGGATTCTTATAATTAATTCAAAACTCTTATTTCTGAGTTTGACTGTGAAATGACCATATTCTGACTAGTATAGACATCTATTCATGTAGCTTTTTAATTATATGTTAGAATCTCAAGGAGATAGAGGAAGAGTTTCCACTACAACTAGCCTCTTGATCTATAATCAAATGGAGGGGGGGAGAGAAGCAACATTGATGATGCCAGTATATTTTTATACTCATGTTCTGAGATATCTCAGCCAATCATTGATTTGAAGATGCTAGAGATGCTTGGAGACCAGCTCTGCCTTGATTTGGGAAGAATTCCGAGGATTTTAAATGAGTCTAATTCAAAAGCTGTCTATTTATGTAAACAGTATGGAAAAAGCCAAATGACAGGATACAATAGCTGTTTTCTAGATCCTGGAATAAATGAAAAATATCCTTTACTGTCTTTGGTTGATCAGCAGTTTAAACTCATAATTGTTGGAGGGAAAGACAGACTAGGATACAAAATGCAACTAACCCAATACTATGGCTACTTGCCCTTGCCTGACTCTCGGGTAAATCCAGAGAGGATGCAGATCTCATATTAGCATCTTTGAGTAGCATTTCTCCATTTCCAGTAACTATTGACAGTATTAATATCTCTCCATGTAATTGATTATACATGTTCATTCTTTACATTGTGCTTTTTTAATTAAAATTAAACTCATATGAACAGGCCCAAATAATATACATATTCAGGAAGAATCTTTGTCAACTTTAGTGAATTTTGAATTCAGTTTTAATTAACTCAAGTACTCACTAAAGTTTAGTTTAGTTTAGTTTAAAAAAATATGTTACTAGACTGCTACTTAGTACTCAATATTTTTATGAGAATTATACACTCAGTTGTTATATAGAGGTATTCACACACAAAAGTAATTATCCTGACACCAAAATTGAAATATTTATATACATTTATTAAGTTCAGCAACAAGAGATAGGTAGGTAGGTAGATAGGTAGGTAGGCAGGCAGGCAGGCAGGCAGAGTGACTGACCAATAATAAATGATGGACAATCAATCCACTGCAGGATAAAAACCTTTTCAGTGAAGAAAACTGCGTGTGTGTTAGCACATGCACAGTCATGTGCCAGCACCCAGAATTCAATGCACACCTCCCCAGACTGCCTGTACATGCACGCACAATAGAATAGAATAGAATACTTTATTGGCCAAGTGTGATTGGACACACAAGGAATTTGTCTTGGTGTAAATACTCTCAGTATGCATAAAGGAAAAGATACATTCGTCAAGAGTCGAAAATCATAAGGTACGACATTTAATGATAGTCATAGGGTACAATAAGCAATTAAATCATACTAGGAAACAGTCAATATAAATCGTAAGTATACAAGCGACAAAGTTACAGTCATACAGTCACAAGTGGGAGGGGATGGGTGATAAGGAGTGATGAGAAGATTAATAGTAATAGTAGTGCAGATTTTGTAAATAGATGGACAGTGTTGAGGGAATTATTTGTTTAGCAAAGTGATGGCTTTCAGGAAAAAAACTGTTCTTGTGTCTAGTTGTTCTGGTGTGCAGTGCTCTATAGCGCTGTTTTGAGGGAAGGAATTGAAACAGTTTATGTCTGGGATGTGAGATGTTGCGAATGAATAAAAATTACTAAGCCTAAATGCAAAGCAGGTTTTGGAAGCCTGAACATTTGATTGGTCCTTAAACAACGAACAAGGATTGGTTCATAACAAGCCCCTGATTGGCCAAACTTAGGACACTTCTTATTGGTTATTAGTTTGAACTTGATGCACTTAGCATTGGTTAATAGGGTAGCAGCCAACCCTATAAAAGGGGGCTACTGCTGCCCATAGCTTGCTCTGTTCTGTTCTATTTACTGTTATTAAAGAGTTGAAGTCACTGGTCAGATGTCTGGTCTCCATTATTCTCCAAACGTAACACTGGCGACGAAGGTGGGATCCGGAGACCGAAGAGCTGACTGATTTACAGAGCAACCAACAGAGCACGTGGTCAGAACACGCACCATCAACGGCAACATGACCAGCGGTGCCGTACCACCCGCTCATTCGACCCAGAAACCGAAGACTGGGAGTCATACATGGATCGGTTCCAGATGTTTCTGGAGACCAACAATTTGAAAGACGCAACAACCAGCAAAAAAGAGCTATATTTCTAACCCACTGCGGGCCTACCGTGTTTAAAATGGCAAAATCACTTGCCAAGCCAGCCGAAGTAAAAGCGATGGACTGGGACATCCTCGAGCCTTTGCTACGGGCCCACTACGCGCCCACCGTGCCAACCTTAGTCCGAAGACACGAATATTACCAGAGGGACCAACGGAAAGGCGAAAGCCTTGCCAACTACATCGCAGACCTCCGAAACCTTGGAGGCCTCTGCGGATTCTCTGATTTAGAAGAAGCCCTCCGAGACCGCCTGGTTCTGGGCCTAAAAGACGGCACGATCCAGAGCAAAATCATGGCTAAGGGGGACATCAGCCTCACCGATGCCCTTAAAGAAGCCACTGCAGCGGAGGCGACAAAGAAGTCGGCAGCCCGAATGCGCCGCACCAGCGCACCGCTACGTCAACTCGCCAAAGATACCTCGCCGCTCAGAGAGACACCAGGTATCGACTCACCACAAAGACCTAGAATCCCCATCAGAAAGCGATGAGGAAGAGGTCAACCGACTCCGAACGGAACGAGACCAGTTCACACAACCCTCATCTCGACCTTGTGCAGGGTGTGGGGCGAATCACCCATGATCCAGCTGCAAATTCCTCGACGCACTCTGCCGCGTTTGTGGGAAAAGAGGTCACATTGCAAAGGTTTGCAGAAGCAAACAAAACTCAAAACACCGACAGGCCGAATGCCAGTCTTCAGAATTCTTCGCACACCCGAAACAAACTGAATCACCAATGGGGAAGCCACTCCTACAGAAACAAACCGTCCACCACTTCCACCAGGCGGGGAAGAAACCAGGCGGGAAGAGACCCACCAAACAATTACCATAGGCCACGCTACATCCCTTGATGCCGGGAAAATCAGAGTAGAGGTCGCTATCGAAAACAAACCTTGTGTAATGGAGGTGGACTCAGGATCATCCTCTCGATGGTGTCCTGAAGACGCTTCAACAGCTCATCCCGACGATTCGCCGCCAAGACCTAAACCCTCAAAGGGTTATACTCAAAGATTACCAGGGTAACTGAATTCCCGTTGTCGGGTCCCGCCGATTCCAGGTCTCTTTCAAGGACCGCACCGTCGCACTGCCACTGACTGTCGTGGACCGTGACCGGCCTAGTCTTTTAGGCCTTCAATGGTTCAGACCGCTTGGAATCACTGTAGCCGGAGTCCACCGTGCCGAGAGCAACGATTGGGAGGAAGCCCTCGTGCAAGAATTCCAAGACGTTTTGCGAACGGACTAGGCAAGTACAAAGGGACCCCAATCTCATTTAACTTGAACCCGAGGGAGCACCCATCCGCCTTAAGCGCGTGGGTGCCGTTCGCCCTGAAACCTAAAATCGATGAACAACTCAATAAACTAATAGAACAGGGCGTGCTGGAACCCACCGACCACGCCCGGTGGAAACCCCAATAGTGACGCCTATCAAGCCTGATGGGTCACTGAGAATTTGCGGAGACTACCGGGCCACCCTAAACCATGCACTCCAGCAAAGTGCGTATCCAGTGCCGGTAGTGCAACACCTGCTCCATTCCCTGGGCGGCGGGAAAGTTTTCGCTAAAATAGACATAGCACAGGCATATCAACAATTGCCTATAGGAGGACTTCCGGTTTGTCGGCTTCGCAGGCGGCAGGGATTTGCGAAGCTGCGCGATCCCTGCCGCGCTAGCCGTTTTTGGGGCTCCGACCCAGCCGGTGCGGAGCTAGGCTGCCCTGCAGGGGCAGCTGAAGGTAGGGGATCCGGAGAAGGGTTTGGGGGTGCTGCAGACCCCCTCCCTGGCCGGCAGAACCCCCTTTTCCCAGGACGTGCAGCGGCGGTCCGTAATGGCCGCCACAAAGAAGCTGGCAGCCGGGTAAGAATGCGCAGGAGGAAGTGGAGAAAGTGATTGAGAGGAGAAAGTTTTTCTTGGCTCCTAGGACTCTAAGACATATTTAATAAAATTCCTGAAAAGTATGACTTTCTGAATAATACCTGCCAGAAGAGGAAAAAAGCGGCTGCTTGAAGGTGCTGAAAGGATAGCTTTCCCTCTTTTCCTACGGAATAAATAACTGGATATTAAGAAACCTATTTTTAGGTGGAAATTGGTTTTAAGCGATGAGTGGGAAGAGAGAGGATTAAAAAGAAAATATTTGTATGCTAAGATTTGTTGGAGCAGATGCCTTAAGGATTTGAAGACTAGAATATATTGTAACAAGACTTTAAACAGATTTGGACTTTCTTTCTTCTTTGATTGATATCACCCCAGAAGGAGAAAGTGAGAACTCTGCCTTGGTTTGGACTGATTGATAACTTTGGGACTGTTTTATCTTTTTTATTTTCTTTTGAATATTCTGGTTGTTGTAAGAAGAAAGAAGGAGAAAAGAAAAGAAAAGATTTATAATGGCTCTTTCTGTTGAGGAACTAAGAAATGGTGTGGAAGAAGCTTTCCTTTTCTTAGAAATGGCGCTTACTAATTATCAACAAAAATTACAACAGATGAAGACAGCAGAGGAACAAGAAAGAAAGGAAGGAGCCATCTTTAATGAATCTCAGAATTTGATCCAGAAAAAAGGAAGAGAGAAAGAAAAGAAAAGAAGAAAAAGAAGAAAACTAAAGGATTTAAGGACTTAAGATCTAAAAAACATTTAAGAAAGGGAAAAATAAAGTGCAAAACCAATATGATGATTGTAAACAAAGGGGAAAAGAAATACGACAGAGAAGGGAAGCCGGTAAGGCAGAGGCTAGAAGAAGGGGGTAGAAAGGTTTGTTGGGAAAAGAAAGAAAGGGAAAAGGTGGAGAAAAGCTACAACGTTTTGAAATTAAATGGAAAAAAGGAATTTTTATGGATAATGGATAAAGTATAATTTTTTTTTTTAAAAAAAAAAGATTTTGCAAGGTACATAAGATGAGATGGTAGTATTGCAATGGTTTAAGAGTTGATAAGAGATTAAAATGTTAAAATGTTTAAAAATGATTGGTTTTAAAACTTAATAATAGGAGAGGTTTAGAATATTGTTTTAATTAAAGAGTTTAATAAAATTATGGTATTGATGTTATTATAAAATTTTTATTATAGTATTTTTTTTTAATATTTGGATTTATTCTCTAATTATGCACTTAATTGTGTTGGATGTATTAGTTAGATAGAATGTACCAAGCAAAATCTGATTGGGTATTAGATATTATTTTAAAGATTAATTTGATTAACTTAGGGGAGATAGAAAGGCATCATACTCTGATTAATGATTTCAGGAGAAACTGATTTTCCTTTTTTTCATAAGGGATGAGACAAAGGGATGATAAAAATGGACAAAAGATACAAATATAATGATTTAAACTAAGATGATTAATTAAGGTAGAATTAAGAAGTGTGAAATATGTGGAGAAGTTAATATAGAAGGCTTAGAATGGTAAATAAAATAAGTAATGATATGTAAGATGAGCATGAATATAATTGAAGTCCATGAAGAGAGAGACACCTGGGTCCAAGTTACTTTCCAAAAAGATATTTTTTTATGTTTTGTGTGTTGTGTGTATATGTCTTTTTTGGGGGAGAATTGGTAAAAACTTGTAGAAATATAGAATGAGAATAATGGTAACTAAGTCAGAAAGAAACAGATGAAATAATAATAATGATATTGAATAAGAGTAAAGAGAAGTAAAGAGAAATTGAATAAGAGGTTTTGGTATATTATATGGAAATGGTTTAAAACAGAATCATAATTTATCTGACTTGTTAAATTTACAAGGGAAAAAGGTTTAAACATGTAATGAATAATGATAATTTGTGTGTTTTAAAAATTAATAAAACTTGTTTTTTAAAAAAACAATTGCCTATAGATCCGGCCACCGCGGAGGCGCAAACTATCGTCACGCATAGGGGCGCATTTAAATGCAACCGGCTCCAGTTCGGGTGAGCGTCGCTCAGGAATTTTTCAGAGCTTAATGGAAAGGCTGTTACAAGGAATAAGAGGGGTCGTACCGTATTTCGACGATGTGCTCATCGCCGCCCGAACAGAGACATTCTAGAAAAACGACTCTGCATAGTTTTACAAAGGTTCCAAAACGCAGGCCTCAAAGTTAAAAAAATAAATGCCAGTTATGTACCGAAAGGGTGGAGTTTTTGGGATACCTCCTGGACAGTCAAGGAATCCATCCCACTGAGGACAAATTAAAGGCAATTAAGAAGGCCCCCACTCCAAGGAACAAGGCAGATCTACAGACGTTCCTTGGACTTATCAATTTTATAACGTCTTTTTTACCCAATAAAGCAACGGTAGCTGAACCATTACATAGACTTTTAGACAAAAAAGCAATGTGGGTTTGGGGACAACATGAACAATACGCTTTCCAACAAGTAAAGAAATTGCTAACTTCTGATTCTGTACTTATGCAGTACAACGAGACTCTGCCGTTAACTATTACTTGTGACGCCTCACCTTTGGGGTTGGAGCAATCCTGGCCCACGATACCGAATGGAGCAGAAGCTCCGTCGCGTTTTTTCACGAACTTTAGCTAAAGCTGAAAGAAATTATAGTCAGCTGGATAAAGAAGCTTTAGCTATTGTGGCGGCAGTTAAAAGGTTTCATGAATATGTGTATGGGCGTGCGTTTACAATAATTACTGATCATAAACCACTACTGGGGATTATTGCGGGTAATAAACCAACCCCGTATATATTGTCCCCCAGAATGACCCGCTGGTCTGAATTCTTGGCGCGCATAACAACTACACCTTGCAACACCGCCCGGGAAATCAATTCTCCACGCTGATGCATTGAGCAGAACACCGCTTCCAGAATCGGTTGAAGATCCAGCCCCAACCATCACAACGTTGCAAATTGAGACTCTACACGCGCCGCCATTGACGGCGAGAGACATTGCCCTCGAGACAAAACGAGATCCGGTCCTGCAACACATCCTACGCTGGGTTGAGCATGGTTGGCCAACAGAACAGCTATCACCTGAATGGGCGCCTTTTAAAGCCCGCCAAACCGAACTGTTTTCTCAAAAGGGCTGCATCTTGTGGGGCGATAGAGTCGTAATCCCGGGCAAATTGCAACGAACTGTTTTAGGGGTATTGCACGACGGACATCCGGGCATCGTGCGGATGAAAGCACTCGCACGGAGCTACGCCTGGTGGCCGGGAATCGACAAAAGAATCGAGGCCTGGGTCGCTACTTGTCAACGTTGCCAAGACGCTCAGCAATGCCCCACCTAAAGCAAGCCCAACCGAATGGGAAACTCCGAGAGGACCATGGTCCCGTATCCATATTGACTTTGCGGGCCTACAAAAAGGCACACTTTCCTTATTACAGTCGATGCCTATTCAAATTGGCTCGAGATTCATCGAATGAACACAACTACAACGGACGCAGTTATCAACAAATTAAACAGATTATTTGCCACACATGGTTTTCCGGACGTTCGTCTCGGATAACGGCCCACAGTTCACAGCGTTACCATTTGAACAATATCTTGCTGACCGGGGCATCCGCCATGCGCTAACCTCGCCCGCGCACCCTGCGGCGAACGGACGTGCAGAGCGCATGGTACAGTTTGTAAAAAGACCCTCCACAAAATGGAATTCGAAACATCGATGAGAAAATCAATCGAATTTTATTGTTGCAGCACATCACGCCCACACAGCGTTACCAACAAAACGCCCGCCAAACTTCTTATGGGGCGGAAACTACGATTGCACCTCGACCGGCTCCACCCCGCATATGCACCCGAAAAGCCTTTCGGCTCCAGCAGCAAATGCCGGGAATTTAAGGTAGGCGATTTAATCTTTGCCAAAAACTTCTCCGGCGACCCTTTATGGATACCCGCAACCGTTACCCACCTCACTGGGCCTAAATCTTACCGCCTGCTAACAGACGATGGGAGGGTGTGGAAACGCCACATAGACCAACTCCGTTCGAGATTACTACCCAGCGCCCATGACTCCCGGGTTCACCAACTGAGGGGGAGGAAATATCGAGGAAATTGACTTCGATATGACGGATAGCAGGCCAACGGAAACCCTACGGCCCAGCGAAGTACCGGGATTGAAGCGGGGAGGGAGTTGACTTTTCCATGGGACTTGAACACGGGGAAACCGAACTGCGAAACCCGAAGAAACACTGATTGGCGGAGACAACAACAACGGAAGCAGCACGGAATCACCGTGCAGCGAAACGGAACTTAATAAAGATCATCCAAACGCTCCACCGAACCGGACTTGAGGACAAACCGGTGGAGCCACAGAAATCATCCAGACAGACCAAATGGCCTGTCTATCTTGAAGATTTTGTTACAGCTCCTCAAACGGAACCCAAGGGGAGGGTGTTGTGAATGAATAAAAATTACTAAGCCTAAATGCAAAGCAGGTTTTGGAAGCCTGCACATTTGATTGGTCCTTAAACAACGAACAAGGATTGGTTCATAACAAGCCCCTGATTGGCCAAACTTAGGACACTTCTTATTGGTTATTAGTTTGAACTTGATGCACTTAGCATTGGTTAATAGGGTAGCAGCCAACCCTATAAAAGGGGGCTACTGCTGCCCATAGCTTGCTCTGTTCTGTTCTATTTACTGTTATTAAAGAGTTGAAGTCACTGGTCAGATGTCTGGTCTCCATTATTCTCCAAACGTAACATGAGCGGTCTGTAAATATTTTCACAGACCACTTTTTGACTCATGCAGTATACAGGTCCTCGATTGAAGGCAGGTTGGTATTAATTGGTTTTCTGCAGTCCTAATTATCCTCTGAAGTCTGTGTCTGTCCTGTTGGGTTGCAGAACCAAACCAGACAGGTATAGAGGTGCAGATGACCGACTCAATAATTCCTCTGTAGAACTGGATCAGCAGCTCCTTGGGCAGTTTGAGCTTTCTGAGTTGGCGCAGAAAGAACATTCTTTGTTGTGCTTTTCTGATGACATTTTTGATGTTAGGTGTCCATTTTAGGTCATGTGATATAGTAGAACCTAGAAATTTGAAGGTCTCTACTGTTGATACTGTGTTGTCTAGTATTGTAAGAGGTGGTAGTATGGGAGGGTTTCTTCTAAAATCTACCACCATTTCTACGGTTTTGAGTGTGTTCAGTTCCAGATTATTCCGGTTACACCAGGAGACAAGTTGTATAACCTTCTGTCTGTATGTGGATTCATCGTTGTCTCGAATGAGACTAATCACTGTTGTGTCATCAGCAAATGTCAGTATTTTAACAGATGGATCGTTTGAGATGCAATCATTGGTATATAGGGAGAAGAGAAGTGGACTGCAGGGGAGGGGGGGCTGTGGACTCCCCTGCCCCCTTACTGGACTGCGCCTCCCAGCTGATTTTCGGCTGGTTTGAGGCCTTTTTCAGCCTCACAGGCTTGAGGAAAGCCTCTGCAGCCTGAAAAATAGGCCCGTTTTGTCACTAACGGGCCTATTTTTCAGGATGCAGAGGCTTTCCTCAAGCCTGTGAGGCTGAAAAAGGCCTCAAACCAGCCGAAAATCAGTTGGGAGGTGCACGCATGTGCAGTGAGGTAAGTTTGCCTGTGGCTCCAGTGCTGGCACAAATGGCTCTGCGTGCCACCTGTGGCACACGTGCCATAGGTTCACCATCACAGTTATAGGCTTTAATCTGACATATTAATCCAGTGCAGTTTGATTGACAACTATTTTTCATAATCCAAGTTTAGGACTATGATTGGTCCAAAATCATCTAGCCAGCTTCTATGACTAAGGAGGAGCTAGAACCTGGAACTCCCTCCTTCTAGTCCAGTACCTTAATCACTACACCACATTATCTCTCTTCCATAGACATGTGTGTGTTATTTTTACCATAGTGGGCATAGTATATATGAACGATAAGCTGCAGTGCGTGTGTGTGAATGCGTATTATTTATTTTTTTCACATCAATGTTCTTAAAAGAATTGTTTTGAGACACCATGGTAGATTTTCAGTGTTAGATTCCAGTGTATACATTTGCTAACAACTACAAAAACCCTTATTTCTATCCGCACCGGTGACAAATCTGCCAGAAAGTGACTGGTTGATATGCCTTTTTATTACTGGAGCTGCCTTGTTTTTTTCCCTAGTCAAAATAAAAGAAAATCACAGGATCCTTAAAATAACAGCTGACAGCAGGTAGTTACTGAGAAATGCATGTCCCTGCCTCTTAACTTTGTAGCATCCATCCAGATGGCAGATTACAGACTGGGATCTGCGGGTTGTGACAAATACATGGGTAATAGCATTCAGCTCACCTAACTGTAAAAGTGAATTCACTATTCTGCTTTGATTGTAGACTTGACATATCAGATGAGAAGACTCTGTGGAAGAACCTGCCAGAATAACAGCACAAATAAATGCCAGACACAAGTGCCGCTTGATGTAGAATTACAAACATTGTACCTATCATCAATTCAAATTTAGCTCAGTATGTAAAGTCGTGAGTTGTTGTTACATCACATGAACAGCAGGCTTGGAAGGCTGTTACTTGTTTACAGAAATACAAAAGAGGCTTAAGCAACCCAACTCCGTTGGGGTTTCCTTAAGCAAAGTAACTCCAGCCATTGTTTTGCTAGGGAAAATAGAAAGAAATCACGGTATAACACATGCTCTGTACATAGTTTGAATATGATTTAACATTCTCATCTATATGCACTCCCAAGTCATGGAATTGTTTATTTGGGTTTTGTAAGAGAGGATGCTTTTAACTTTATACTTTGGAAGTGTCCAATGAGATTTGGAAAAGGTATAGTGCAAAGATTTTTAAAAGCCTTTTCAGTAAAACCTTCCAATAATGGCAAATATATATTCTGCTTATATTACAATATTTTTATATTGTTTGATGGAGGCTAAAATAAATTTGGGCCTGTTTGATTCACAAACAGAACTAAATACTTTATTTATGGAGGAGGAGGAGGAGGAGGAAGAAGGAGAAGGAGGAGGAGGAGGAGGAGGGGGACAATGAAGAAGATGCATTAAAGCTAGTAGATCATGAAGGCTTACTAAACATTGAAGAGACCAAACTGGCCTATAAGAAAGACAAAATAAAGAATAGAAAACAAACATAAGGCAAAGCACAATATGGGCAATACAGTTCTTAAAAAAAAAGCCGGAAAGCAGATAACAAGACCTGGCAATGGATAAGAGCAAGAAATTTGAAGGAAAAAATAATTTTGTCTGCACAAGACTAAAAACAAATGCATAAAAGTCAGAATTGACAAGACAGTGATAAAGAGCAGATACTGCCTCTGCAAAGAAGACAACAACAAAAACAACAACAACAATACTGGACTGTCTACTTAGCTGTTTCAGGGCCATCAAGAGCCAGACTGATTACAAACAATAGCATAACAAAGAAGCAACAATGGTGCATTGAATATCTACAAGAAATACCACTTGCCTGCAAGCAACAACTGGCGGAACTACAAAATAGACAAAGTAATAGAAAATGAAGAAACTATAGTGCTCTGTGACTTTAAAATTCAGATAAGCATTTACAACATAACACTCCAGATTTAACAATAGTCGATAAGAAAGACAAAAATATTTGGATAGTGGACATTGCAAAAAAGTGCCTTGGGTGCAATCCAGTAGTGGTATTCTACTGGTTGGGGCCAGTTGGGCCGAACCAGTAGTAATAAAAGCTGATGATCAACTGAGAAGAGGGGAAAAAAATTCTCCGACAATCAGCTGAGAGGAAAATAAAGAGAAAAGCGCAGGATTGGCCTTCTCACCAGCCCCTGCACTTTTCTCTTCTTTTATCCTGCAGGTCTGCACTGCAGGTCTCAGCTGGTGTGGGAAAGCTGCACGCCGGGGTTGGGCAAAGCACACCCACCAAGTCACACTCACCAAACCATGCCCACAGAACCAGTGGTAAAATAATTTGAATCCCACCACTAGTGCAATCCCCAGCCCTCTGGAGACCACTTTAACATTACCAGCATCATTCATTTGCAAAAGGCAATTTTACTGGGAACAGGTTACATCTTGTGACAATACCTTTAATATCATTAAACAGTAGTACCTGCCTATCTTAGGTCCTTGGAAAGGTCTGAATACGTGGACAAAAATGCCAAATCCAGTTGAAATGTCTGGCGGACTGTGTGACCGTCTAGAATAATATTACTTCTACGGACATCCACCTGACTTAACATAAGACCACCAGCAGCCCAACTATAATAATAGGTTTGGCTCCCCAACTCTGGGATCTACTACAAATTGTCTTTTACTTCAGCTTTTATTCTACAATAGATAAATTGTAATAACAATGTTTCTTTTAGTCAGAATTGGAGAAGATAGAAGAGCTTTCTGTATAAAATGTTCATCTTCATTGAGATAATTAGGGTTTACTATCACACCATATCCTTGCTCAGATTTTAATTCAGCAAAGTCAGGGTACAAAAGCCAAATCTGAACATTATGGAAGAAAAGTCTCTACTCTAGATTATGGTCCTGAAATGAACAGTCAATATGACAAATTCATCTGTAGGTTACATTATTTTTAAGAAAAGGAACTCTGTCTATTTAATATTGCAAACTCAGAAAAGCAGTCACACATCATTCTATGCTACTAAGATGCAGTTTGCTTCACTGTAATCCAGTACAGTGTCTGAATCAGTTACCGTTGTTTCTAAACCATATTTTTACATCATCACATAGTATGCAAATCAATCCAATTATATTTTATTTAGTAAACCCTGTTAAGCAGACCTTCTCTTAATATAATATGCGAACGTAGCCATGGAAATGCAGAGTTGGAAGTGACCTTAAATTTCAACAAAGGCTTTGTTTGGCTCTGCAAGATATCTATGGCATTCTCAAAAGATGGACATGCAACATCTGATTAAAAATTATGGAAAATGACCCCTCTCCCTTCCAGACAGGTAATACCATTTGAAAGCATTTTGTAATGCTTAGTTGAAATTCCTTGTCTTCATATTTGAAAATTTTTGTTGCCATCCTTTGGGTCCATTCCAGTTGGTTGCACCTTGGAAACCAAATTATTTTTCTCCTTGTGGGTTCCAGCAGTTCTCATAGTTAGAAGAAGCCATCGAGGAAGTACCTATTGGGTATAAACATGTGAAGAAACCTTTTTCAGCTAATAGAACTGCCAGATGACACTACTGTATAAGGCATTATTCCTTTTGTTGTAGGAAGCCTTTCTAAATTTTCCAGTCTTAACTGATAGCCTCCTTAAAGCTTATGGTTCAAAACTTGACACAATGCTTGAGCAAATTCTGATCAATGCAGAATAAGACAGTACTTCTGGTTGAGATTTGGAGCATTAACTTTCTAAGTACTCATTACTTCTTGATTCATGTTTACTTTGTAATCTAATATCCTCACTTACCTAAAGTGAATTGAGTATGGACTTAGCCATATATTGCCATTTGCTATGTTTGAACTTCTGAAATAGCTATATTTATAGCAGTAGGCTTCAAATTTTAACTGAAAGTAAATCAAATACTTTCAGAAGAGTGCCTTTCTAAACATGACTATAATGGCAAAATCTATTAGCATGTCAAGTCTATTATTCTAAAATCTGAAGGAGAGTATCTCTGAGGTGTATGGCTCATAGAAATAAAAATAGTTTTCATATATATCTATATGCAGTAGTACTATAACTATTTTTAGAATTTATATCCTCAATATATAAATTTTATCCAAGCATATGAATCCATAAGAAACATGGGCTTTTGTTTTTTTTTGCAACAGAGACATACTAGTCAAAGCCCCTGATGCAATAGTTGCTATAGGGATACCTCATCCCAGCTATTAATCTCCCTACAAAAAGTTTTCCTGATTCTAAGTAGTAACCTCTGTATCATCTTCACCCCAGCAAATAGTTTCAGGTTTAAATCATTATCTATAGATCTGATCATTTTAAAACTGCTATAAAGTATACATCTATGTTACCTTCCATTGTGGGGAAACAAACTGAGTATTCAGTTCACCAAAAATCAAAAACTTGTTGAGAAGGGCAGCTTTATACCATTGATCAAACAAACAAACAAACAAACAAACAAACAAATAAATAAAAAGTTATGCAGTCATATAATTAAGAGTGTGCTACTATGTACTATTAGTGTTTAAATACTATAAACACAATGTATGCAATCGAATCTCTAGATTTAAAACACACCTGTCAGGCGCAAAATATCAGGACAAAATATCAGTTAAGCTGCAGTTCAGAAAGATTGAATTTGCACCAAATAAGGATTAACAAGGAGGCCTGAACTTGGATAATTTATGGCAACATAAAGACACTAAGGCTAAGCTAATGACACATTTAACTCTCCCCTTCCAGCTCTGGTTGCTCTTCTCCTACATCACACTACAATATCCATTAGGGTTATGTTTAGTTTAAGAAAGGTTTATTCATTCTGCACATAGCAGAATTCTTCAATTATTTATTGAATAAGTTCTAATTAAGCCTTTAGATATATCCTCCACAACAGACTTACCTATTCAAACATACTTTGGATTGCAGTTTCAGGAAGAATGTAAACTATTCACCTTGGAAATGAAAGGGGGAGTTTTAATTCATTTTAAGGTAAGAAAATTGCATTTTTAATCAATAAATCATAGCATAATGTATGGCTGTGCTTTGCTAGATACAGTGAGCTTGTCTGAATTGATGATCATCGAAATGATTTCTTTATATCTTTATGTTTACATAAAGTTCATAGCAACAGCTATTTAAATTATTTAAAATGCAAGGGATGGTAATATATGTAGAAGCAAATTAAACATATTAGGAGGACATGGCTAAATGATCTGGATAACTCTATGAGACTCCATTGCAGGTGGCAATATCCTGTTCTTAAATTACATTTCAGCTAGTGAACATAATAAATCCTCTTGTGTTATATTTTGCTAGTAGCAACGTATACTCACATTATTCTATTTGACCTCATTACTGCTAATCATTATCACATTTTTAATAGCTGCCACAATGAGTGAAACGGTTAATGCAGTATTTCTTGCCGAAGAGAGACTGTCAGGTTATTGATGACAAATTAAAATTAATAAAGAAGATCTGTGTAGAAACTGAGGTTATGGAATAACTTTGAGCGTCCAGATGATTGGGAAAGTCTCTAGGGTCCTCTGTGAAGAATAATGTTTTTGGTGTACGTGTATTGTCTTGAAAGCAATGCTAAAACTGCCAAATCTCTGCTTTTGCCTGGAAGACTTCGTGAAACAGGAGCTGTATTCTTTTGGCCCTCATCACATGTAATTTATTCCTCGGAGAGATATTTCCTGTACTGTACACCTTAGCTTGGCGGCCGTAATAATACAATGTTTCTAAGGTTCTACAGTTTTATTTACCTCGGTAAGGACCTTTACAAGAGCAATCTCAGCCAAACATTGTAGGAGTGCAGATAATATAACAAATAACTAAAAGTTCAATACAGCATTTCTTTGCACGTACACTGGCTCTGCCATTCAGTACATTTGCCCTGATACTATTTACTTTGGTCTTTTCCTTTTTGCAATTTTGTTCCCAAATCGCTATTTACTAAGGGCATCTGGAAAATAGTCTGCCTCCATTTCTTCCCAATGTCTAGCTCGCACTAGGTATAATCCCACCTCTATGCCTTAATGTGTTTTTATTTGCATGTCTTTTGCATGCTTTGGTGCATTTCAATGATCAGGGTTTATTAAAGATAGATGGCCCATTGGGATCTGCAGAGAGAGAGGGAAAAAATCATTCTTCACCTGGAATTGTGCTTCAAGGCCATCCCGTGTTCTCAGAATTAATTGAACATAGTGCTGTTAGTTCAGTCCTTAGTAGATAGTTGGCCACATCATGGAATCACCAGATACAATTTCGACTATGCCCAGGAGGCACACCAGTGAGACTGAAAAGACAAAGTAGTCCTTTGAGGTCAACACGGGGTCATTTGTGGGTCAGAGAAATTTCAACACTCTGCCTTTCCCAGTGAAATGGGAGAGAAAAGCCAATTACTGTATGCACACAGAATTCTTTGATAAAATAAGAAAAGAAAGTGAATTCACTAATTTCTCGAGTGGTAATAAGATGAATTTAACTGGGCAGATAAGTTAACCATTATTGCTTGGCATCAAGCAACAATCTCTGATTCATTCCTGAAATTATCAGAGGCAAATCCAGATTGAATCGGACATCCTTTTCTTGTTCCTGGTATTATCATGCTTCACAAAGCTAACACAGCAACCAAGGATGAAAAAACAATTAGGGAATTGTACTTGGGTAAATATTCCAGGAAGCTTTACTACTCACATTTAAATTAAAGCTTAAGTGTCACATGTCACAATTGTAGACATTTAGTTTATCTCTGTCCAAATGCTTAAAGCAATATTCATTCTGCATTTTTAAAAACTTGATTCATGCATTGTATTAACGGTACTTCCAGTGAGAAGCTTTCACACAACTGGAGTTTACAACTGCTAGTTAAAATATAAATATTATCTATGATGCTTTCTCTATAGCAGTGTTTCTCAACCTTGGCAACTTTAAAACATGTAGACTTCAATTCCCAATACTGGGACCTGAAAACCACATGTTTTAAAGTTGCCAAGGTTGAGAAAACACTGCAGAAATGGTTTGCCAGGATCTATTTATAGGATGATTTTGGATTTTCCAGTGTAGCCTACAATCCAGGCTTTTCCAAGTAGTTTCCTATCCAAGTATGAACAGATGTAACTTTGTTTAACTTCAAAATGCAGGCAAGATTAGATAACCTTAGTTCAAATTATTTAAATGGCAGCTTGAAGTCCATAAGAAACACGTAAAACTGATATGCCTAACAAATGATTCTAACATCTTTAAACTTTAAAATAAAATACAGAAAATAAGGAATTAATTCATGTAAGCATTTTCCTCAGTCGCCCTTTATTTTCCCATGGTTCTCATACAAATGATGATTGAAGCACATACATCTAGCAGGCTTACTTTTACCATTATTATTTTAATGAGTATACCATGCACATCGGAGGTAAAGCACTAAGATTAAATGTTACATTAAGATCACATTGCAACAGGATATGCAAATGTTCCTATGCAAATACAAAGCTCTGGAAGATAAATGTGTTACATCTTTAACCAGTTAACTATGACTGTGAAGTATGGCGTGAGAAGTACAGTGATTTCATTTTTATATCTTTCTTGTAAATAATGCATAAAGTATGTAGATGTTGTCAAAATATGATTAAGCTATTAGCTTTATAGTTTTCATAGTTAAGAATGTGTTCGGCATGCAGCTTCTAATAACTCATTTCTAAATGCAGAGACTATTATAAAATATTTCTTGTTCATGTCAACGCTATCATGTGGCATAATGATTTTGCTTAAAACCAAGTTAAATGAGGAGTAAAATTAAACAATATTGCATGAATTGTGTTTGACTAATTTTGTGTCACATTATATTAGCCAAGCCTTCAGAATATGTGTTAATGACAAATAGGGTAAGCCCCAACATACTTTTTACAATTGTAAAAGCACCCTTAAGTCATTAACTTTTAAAGGTTCATTTTGTTCACTGTTTTTTTTTTAGCCAGTGGCTTTTTACTTATTATGTTGGTCTATGATACCAAATGCAAGATAGAGAGATAGAGATAGATAGATAGATAGATAGATAGATAGATAGATAGATAGATAGATAGAGAGAGTACACACACACACTATGTCTGCATATGTCATTGAGACTTACTACCAGCATTTGGGACATGTTTCTGAGTGATATAGCAATACCTCATAATGGATGAGCTTTGCAGATTTGAAGTAAACATGACTAAGGTTGAATTTTTAATATGGAAATACCATTTACATATGCAGCATCTTGGGGAAAGGGAGCTTGAAAGAGAGAGCTTGAATAAGCTTTAAGTCAACAGTAAAGCTCTGGTATATCAGGTGCCAGTAATGCCCAGTTAAGACAATTCAAGGCTAGAAACAAATTTTGGTATGCAATTTGCCCTCTAGATTAATGGCTAGGAAAAGGGAGTTGAATTAAACCCACTGCATTCAACAGCTGTGCCTACATGTATAGTGATCCATGCTGAGTTCTAGCCACAGGATATCATTTAACACAGGAGTTGACTGACTTCAGCCTTTATGCTTTATTTTTCAGAATTAGGATTCCTGGGCTCACCAGTGGATTTTTAATTTACAAAAGGATGAGGCTTTAATCTCTTCAATTATCTTGAGCACTTTGTTTAATTATTTAAGGAGGACTTTGCTGAGTCAAGACCAAGTCCAATGACTCTAGTTGTCATTTGCCAATATTCAAGTCATATGCAAACATTGTGCAATGGTTGCAAATTTAGCAGTAAATCTGGTTAAAATATAAAAAAAGCATTTCAGGCCCCTTGATGGATTAAATAATGGTCCATTAGGTGCAGCAGCGAACTTGCAACTATAGCCATAGAACAGTTTCTAGGAAGAACATTATAGCAGTGAAGGACAGCAATGAACTGTTGCTTGTGACATTGGGTGAGTGAATTGACCTGCCAGCTCAAACATGTGCACCAGAAGAAAAGATGATAGATAGATGGATAGATAGATAGAAAAAAATTCCAAGGGTTAAACAGATCTTTACTTGGGCTAAGTTTTCTGCATTTCTTCTGTTAATGTTGCTACAATATTTACAATTGTTTATTTCACTAATTAGTATCTATTAGATTTATTTGTGAGGACTAATCACCAGCAGAAGTTTGATCTAGAAAGGCAAGATACAAATATTGAAAATAAATAGATTCATAATTTCTTAATTAAAGAAGGAGGGGAGGAGACAATGACACACAGTATCAATAGTTTAAGAAATTGCATTTAGTTCAGAAAATAGGTGCTTGCTATTACCTATTATTGACTTGAGAACATGACCTTCATTTTTTCATTCATAGTTCCACATGAATAATTCTATTAGAGATTCCTTTCTCATATTTCCTTTTAAAAATAGCATTCTTCCCAGAGATGCAAGATACGAGAGGTGGGCTAATGAATTTATATATTTCCAGGTATCCCATGGCCCTTTGATAAATCCATAGGATGACCTCTAAAATATATAATAATGGGTTCAGTCTTGATTATTCATATTCTGGTTTAGATGTGTCAATCTAACTACATAGACCAAATCATGTAATCAATTCCACAAGATGTTTACATTTACCTTTATTAAAATTGGCTATAATAAGATAATCTTGCAAGTCTGATTTTGTTTTACCTCTTCCTCCTGCATCTTATGGTTCAGTGAATTGCAGAAATGTCTGTCTGAGCCCCTTTCAAACTTTACAAATGCTTCAGTCTTGTCAATGAGTGTAATTATCTCCATTGGGTTATCTTCCTTGAAAAATATTCATGAATAGTCAGATTCTATGCTCAGCCATTTAACCTCACAGCTTCAGTGATGAAGGGATTATGAGTCATGGTGGCACAGTATTTAGAATGCAGTATTGCAGGGTGATTCTGGCCACAGCCAGGAGTTTGATTCTCACCTGCTCAAGGTTGACCCATCCTTCCATCCTTCCGAGGTCAGTAAAATGAGGACCCAGATTTTTGAGAGCAATATGCTGACTCTGTAAACCGCTTAGGGAAAGCACTATGAAGCAGTATATAAGTGTAAGAGCTATTGCTGCTATTCATAGCAACATACCAAGGGTGGTATTCAGCAGGTTCTGACCAGTTCTGGAGAACCAATACCGGAAATTTTGAGTAGTTCAGAGAACCAGCAAATACCACCTCTGACTGGAGATTTTACAGTATCCTTCCCCTGCCATGCCCACCAAGCCATGCCCACAGAACCGGTAGTAAAAAAAAAAAAAATTGAATCCCACCACTGCAACAGGCAGCATTAGAATCTGTGTTCTAAATCATTAGAAATGGAGCATTAGAAAATAGAATGATTTTTGGCCCATGGTGAATATATATTCACCGTGGCCCAAAAATCGCCCTTGCATTTTCTCAAAAGATCCCCTCCAAAGAAGATGCCTGTTCAGATCTTATGTTCTGGGTGCTTTAGCATTTAATTTAAATCCCTTGGGGAGATTTCTTTATTGTTGGAATGCTAGAAAGTGCTATTGTTAACATTGTTGTTTTCAGACAGTGGATGTATTCATTACACCAGTTGCAGACAATCTACATAGACTTTATAGAAGTCTATTGTTTTGCCCTGATCGAGTTGTGTAGTCCATATGTTTTTGCAGTGTAAGAGTTGCAGATTACAGGATAGTTTTTTCCTAAAACCAAATTGTTTATTAGAGAATAGGTTGTTTGTTTCTAAGTGGAGGATGATGGATTAGTTAATAATTGATTCCATGACTTTACAGGTGACGCAGCATAAAGAGATTGATCTGTAATTTTCAACTAGGCTGGGGTCTTTCTTTTTGAAGATGGGGATGACCGTGGCTTGTGACCATAGTTTTGGCAAGGAGCTAGTCCTGAAAGATTTTTCAAAGATTATGCTTAGAGGTTCGGCTATGGCAGTGGGTAGCTTTTTAAAGAAGTAGGCACATAGTCCATCTGATCCAATAGATAGAGATGGTTTTAGATTGTGTGGTGCTTTTTCAACAATGTCTCCTGTAAAATCGATATGTATTAGATCATTGTAGTTGTCTGTGGTTTGACTAGGAAATACTGGGCATGATCCATTGCTGTTTACAAATACTGAGCCAAAGAATGTGTTAAAGAGGTTGGCTTTAATAGTGTCATCATTGTAGTCTTTATTTGATGCCAAGCAATGCACAAAGTGTTTATTTCTTGATCTTGGAGTTAACCCAGCTATTTTCAATGATACAAAAATATTTTCTTGCAATGGCGTGGACTGCTTTGTCTGGGAAAGCCCAAGTTTCCTTTAGAAGTTCATTAGAGAAATTTATGTAATGACAAACTTTTTAACATGGTTATTGATCTGCTGAAGTAAGTGTAACCTATTGATGCTGTATTTTAATTCATCTGAATGGATAGTAGGGTCACTCATCTGACTTGAATCTTACATGAATTAATTGTGCAACCTATGACATTTCTCGGAATCTTTTATTAGACTTTATATAACTGTGGCAGATTGATTCATATGTAAATTCTTTTTCAATGGTGAATTCACTCAGGTTGCAGATGCCTTATTTATCAGTTTTGCTGAAAGGTAGGCCTCCTGCCACCCTGCAATTGTTATCAAACAATACTTCTCTTACCTCAACCATGGCTAATTTCATGTACTGCTACTTAAGGTTTCAGCTGCTTAGGCCATGAGAACACTATCATCTAATGTGTGAAATATTTTGCCAGATCTAAAGGTATGCTTGTTTAGAAAGCAAAGATTAAATCCCATTGGCCCAATTAAAATAACTTTTTTGGGGTGAGGAAGGGAGAAATGCTTTACTGGGTATTCATCATCCTAATAGAAAAACTATGCTGTTTTTAATGGTGAAGCTATATCATATATCCATTATTATACATGGGAACAAAACCCTCTTTTGTCCCTCTCTTATTATGAAGAGTCAATAGAATTACTCTCTCCGCACAGCCTTCTTATTGAGCTGAAGCTGTGTTCATATACTCTTAAGACTGATCTCTTTGTGAAACCTCACAAATAATGTCTGTATATTCTAGCCAATTATGCAGTTCTGTTTATTTAAGAAGTTCATTTAGACGCTCTTGATGTAGAAGTGGATTTGCAAAGATGAAGGTGAAGCATATTAAGCAGAGAATTAATACTCTGTCTTCCTTGAAGAAGACATCATTACATATTTAGAACACAGTGTGCAAAATAGCTTTACAGACAGGGAATTTACAGGCACTGAAATTGCAAGACATGTGGAGGAGACCAGACTTGGGAAAGTAGATATATAATAGGAATAAAAGTTTGTCCATAGTGACTAAATATGTATTACAGATGTGATACTTCCCCATAACTCAACAAAGTAGGAAGCATATTTCAGTTTAGATCACACTGGGTTTAGATCACTGAGCTGAATTGCGTCACTCTAACTTGGAATATTTTTATTGCATCTGTGGCTGCAAATGATAACAGCACCAAGACAATATCAACAGAATCAGTTATGCCATTGAAGTTTAGACTAAGGAAACTTTTATCACCTCTTTGCTGTAAACCAATGGCACAGAGGTATACAGGTTCTATTTTATAATAATTGCAACCAATTACTATACCAAGTCCAATGTGGGCTGAAATATCTTTTCACAGGCAAGAGTAAACTCTTGGTGAGATGGTAAGATGGCTACACATGATATGTAGCATCAAAAATGTGGTCTCACAGTGTTTTTAAATAATAGAATGATTTTTAATGTTTGTTTCATCTGATGGTCTGTGTTTATGGCTAGTTTTTATAATAAGAGTAAATTTGTTGAGATGGATTGCTACACACAGATAATGAATGAACGGACGGATGAATGAATACATAAATATTAAAGTTAGCTTTATTTATATACCATTTTTCAAAAGGGAACATGCCACATTTTCTATATTTTTTTAAAAAATGTGATTATTGAAAGCACTAGCTTTGAAACAACACAATGCATGCATAATCAAAAAGCCCCTTATTTTCAGTGGGACAATAAGTGTACAGTATCTATTGGATCATAGTCTTATTCTGTCATATGCATCCACTACAGTTATGTTTAAAGAGCTTGATCCTAATGTGAAAGCTACCAAAATCAGCAGGTGCTTATGTATAGGTATAAAAGTGAGTAACACTTTGGATGCAAAGGCTAAAAGATGCTTGTGCAAAGAAATACCCGTAGCACTTTAAGCAGTTGCAGATGGGGGCTACCTTGGTACCAGTGGTGGGATTCAATTTTTTTTACTACCAGTTCTGTGGGTGTGGCTTAGTAGGCATGGCAGGGGAAGGATACTGTAAAAACCTCCAGTCAAAGGTGGTATTTGCCGGTTCTCCAAACTATTCAAAATTTCCACTACCGGTTCTCCAGAACTGGTCAGAATGATGCAGCCTTTTGCTTGCAAAGGCCTAGGATTTTGTTAACATGACATGTTCCACTGGAATTAATGAAATTGCTCACTCCTAAGCACATATCACTAAGGGATAAAGGGAACTTAGTGTGGGTGGATTCCTTTGGCTTACCAAGACACATGTTTCCGAAGCATCGACTACTAAACAGCCCTTCTATTTAATTAAGCCAACTAATATCAAAGTGGCTTTTTGCATTTGAAATTCATGCTTAAACTTCTCACAGATTAAGTGGGTTTAAAGTGTTACTATTCCTGACTTTATCAGCATTATAAAATACATTAGAGATTGAGGGGATAACATTATGCCATGTTAGGTTATAACCTAACTGCTATTTGCAGTTGTAAGGACTACTAATGGCAGAGGGACCAGATTTATTGAAGCGAAGGCACCCTGTTTAACATAGCCTTGTCATTCCATTAATAATGACTGCGTAGGAGCTATCTCGTTGGCATCTTTGTTGTCCTGAAAACTTAAAACTCACAGCACAATTCTTTACGACGTGCTACATCGCCCCCTCTGGGTATTCCTGACCATTATCCCATTTGGTTATATTCAAAACGGCTGCCTCCTGAGAGAGCATTAGGGATGACCTTTAACCCCGCAATATTCTTGGTTCAAATGGCGTAATAACATGTAGTGAATATTTACAAGCATACTTATACCATAATAGAGTACTGCTGTGAACATTAGCACATATTTTCTGCTCAATCAGGCTTTGATGTAGAGCTTGCCATGCACTCTGGAGAAAATGCAGTCCCCAGTAAGCTATGCTAGTGAAACACCCTTGAACCTAAACAGCTTACATAACATACACTGACGAGATGCAGATTAGCAAGCAAACATATACACTGGAAGTGTTGCAAGTCCCAATAGTGTGTTACGAGGCTGCGTAATGTCTTAAAGAGTCTTCTCGCTAGAGAAATAAGTGAGAGGGAGTTACACTATCTTGCTAAGTACCTGGGCAGCAGAAGCAGCAGAAGCAGCAGGAAAATGGCTTAAATCTCTCCTCACTCCCAAATGGTGATCTTAACCATGTGGAGAAAATTAATAGTCATAAGCAGTAATGAGAACAGGCTACAAATTTCTAGTTTTCCACCATCTCAGTCATAGTATTTATTGCATGACTAGTCTTCCTTCGGGTGTTTTTTTTTTTCTGCCAAGATACCGGCCACAGACTTTCTAACATGAGGTCAAAGATGGCTGGCAACACTTAAACAAACTTCACTCATTTCCAAATCAACCACTGTTTGTTTTTTGCTCCCAAAGAAAAAAGAGTTCCTACCTCAAGACATTTTACACTATGACGGTTCCAGTGACATTACCTTGGTCAGGAACTTGGTGCATAAATCACAATTTATAGCTTTAGCTGTCTATGTTGCTATAATGGCAGAATGATATGGTCACCCAAATCCAATTATTTGTTCTGGGTATGGGACTTTTAGCAGAGGCACTTCAACAATTCTCCAATCATTTCTGCAGAGCTACTGTATCCTGGCATATTGAAGAATCAGCTGGAAGGAGGACCATTCAGATATTTCAATAGATGGCCTGGAAAACTGAATGTAATTTCATTCCTGTGAGCCTGCACATGAGCAAAATCCAAAAGGCATAAAACTTGGTTTATAATCTGACTTGTGCCCATCTTACATCAGTCACATTTTTAGGGAAAAAAATTGTATGGTACAGATTTCGTACATCAATATCATTGGAAGAAATAGCATGCTTTTCTTCTCTTCTCTTTTATTTTTTGATTGGGATTGATGAAAATTATCCCTGTCCTGCTTGGGCTACATTCCCAGGCCTGAATATGCTTTCTGAGGTAGAGACAGTAAACCTGGCTTCTATCTATGTGTGATAATTTGTGCACCTGAGAACTTACTCACATGACCCTTGGCATTGGCTTGATTTACGTGTCCATGGGGTGGTGAATGGTGTTTGAACTATTTTGTGATTGATAAGGATATTCCACCATTGCATAAGATGTGGTGTGTGTGTGTGTGTGTGTATGTGTGTGTGTATAAATATCCATGAATGTAGGCAGAAGGGATATAATAAAAGGATGCTGAAGTTTTACTGATTGGGATGCTTTCCTGATGATCAGTATGGAGATGAGAGGGAAGGGCAAAAAAATTGGTTGAGGCCAAGCAACTAACCATCTGCTGACACCTTCAAAATTAACACATTTATTATAGCATATGTTTTTATGGACTGGAGTACAATGCATCAGATGTTTGACATGTTATAAATTGGCAGGAATATATACTAGGTATGTACTCTATATAGAGGAAATGAAAAGCAGGCAAGGAAGAAAGAAATGAAATAGGAAAATACAAACAAAAATATGGAGTGCAACTTAAGTGTACGGTATATTAAATAAACAGAATGACTATTCCTCTCTCTCTCTCTCTCTCTCCCTCTCCCTCTCTCTTTCTGTCTTTCTATGTCTGTCTCTCTCTCTTTTACTCTTTCTCTTTCTCTCTCTCTCTCTCTCTCTCTCTCTCCATCCATTCATCTATCCAGTGGTGTATTAACCACTAAGCAGACTAAGCATGTGCTTAGGGCACCAGGTCCAAAGGGCGCACCAAAAAGTTGAGAAAGAAAAAAAAAATCCAATGAAGATTTGTAAAAAAATATTGTATGTAGAAAGGAGAGGGGCACCAAGATTTGTCAGCGCTTAGGGCACCAGTGAGCCTTAATACGCCACTGCATCTATCTACCTACCCATCGATCATCTATCTATACATATACACGTGTGTGTGTGTGTGTACACACATATATATATACATGAACATACACATGTACAGATGGTTTTTGAATTATGACAATTGAATCCAAAATTTCCATTGGTAAGCAAGACAGTTATTAAATAAGTTTTGTCTCATTTTATGACTTTTCTTTTGCCACAATGATTAAGTGAATCAGTGCAGTTGTTAAGTTTTGATACCTTGTGACAAGCAAAGTCCATGGAGAAGTCACTTAGTAGCATGGTTGTTAAGTGATTTCTCCATGGACTTGGCTTTGTCACAAGGTCGCAAAAAGGGGATCCCGGAATAGTTGAACTGTCATAAATACATGCCAGTTGCCAAGTGTCCGAAATTTGATCATGTGACCACAAGGATGCTGCAATGGTCAGAAGTGTGCAAAATGGTCATAAGTCACTTTTTCCAGTGCCGTTGTAATTTTGAACAGTCACTAAATGAATGGTTGTAAGTCGAGGACCTCTTCTATGTGTATGACAGAATAGGACATCGAAATACGACAATTTAACAAGAATTTTATCATCTTTTTTGCTGGCAATCAGAAGTAAATAAAGAGATTTATTTCTGATTTCAATAAAGCTCTAAAAGACGTTACTGTATTTTATTTCAGGAAATGACGGTACTTTCTTCCAGGAAATGGAATTTTGCAAGTGCTCGCCGCTCGTGCAAGTGGAGTTGCATGCGTGCACATGCTCGCCTGCAGCTTGTGCAGCCTGATTCCACCGCCTGGGGATTGGAACCCCCGCCTTAGACTTCTTGGTACAAGTTGATGAAAATATCCCCCCTGCTTGCATCATAGCTTATAATTACTACTCTCTCTCCCTTTTTCTTTTTAGAATAACCATATTTCCCAGAAAAGGAATTAGGTTGATAAAAAAAAAACCTTCATTAGAGATATAGTTGGAACTGCGAATGATTGGAGATAAAATTCAAAATTTTGATTAAGTAGACTACGAGCAGTGGTTAGAGTGCAGTACTGCAGGCTACTTTTGCTGACTGCTGTCTGCCTGCAATTTGGCAGTTCAAATCTCACCAGGTTCAAGGTTGACTCAGCCTTCCATCCTTATAGATAGGTAAAATGAAGACCCAATTTTTGGTGTGTGTGTGTGTGTGTGTGTAATATGCTGACTCTGTAAACCACTTAGAGAGGGCAGTAAAGCATTTTAAAGCAGTATATAAGTCTAAGTGCTATTGCTATTGCTTTCAAATGGAGCTTCAGAATTTTGCCACTCGATACCGAAGTGACTTGTTACATATTCCTGACATGTGTGTAGCTATTGCCTTATCAAACCTTTAAGAAGGACTTTCTCTATGTATCCTTGAAAGCCTGCTGGAGTGTGCAGTAATTCTGAGAGAAGCTAAGTTTATCCAAAAGAGTCTTATTATTTAAAACTTTTGACTTGGGAATGTCTGGCTGTATAAATGTGAGATAGCACACATCTTACCTTGGATATGTTATAAACCTGTTTCAATTTTTGCATTACAATCTCCATATACAAAGAAAAGGTCCACTTTTTGATATTTTATTCATAAGATCCCTCAAGGTGTCATTGAAATTCTTGCTATCTTTCATCAGGCAGATCCGCTGTTGAAAAGTACACCTGTGTGCTTGATGAAATGGTTTTCCTCCGAGAGTATTAGCAACAATTCTTATATTAATTGGGTCCCAAGTAATTATCAGGTTCCTATATTTATTTCATGGGTTTGGGGTTTTTTTTTTTTTTTTGGTCTTCTATTGATTTCCTTATCAAATACAGCAATTCGTCTAAGCCCAAAATGCACGATAGCCTTTGCTAGGCAAGAGTTTTAACTTCTTATTGAGAGCTTTTAAAATGATAATTATATACATATCCTTTTGCCTCTTTGGAATTGTTAATATTCAGTGTACAAATTTAACAATGTGCTGCTTAGAAAGGGTTACTTTTTGCAGACACCTTCCTAGGAAAACGGGACTTGATTTATACGTATCATGCATACAGCACACATACTCACACACCAACTCTGTTTCTTTCTTTGTTTGTTTTTTAATTCTTGGTTTCACTCCATTGATTCCATGCCAACCTAATGGGGTGGAAAACCAGGCCCCTAGCTCTTGAAATAATATCCTTAGGGCTATAAATATTTTCCGCAAATAATATTAAAAATGCAACGTCACTGTATATCATCAAACGCAATTAGCAGTGTACACACTATCCCACGGTATCACTCCTGAAAGAATCAAGAGGAAGAATCTTTTATGTAGAACATGGAAGTTCATTTATGGCAACAGCTTTCTAATGGAACTATTGCAGTTTTCCCAAACTATCCCAGCATGGATAATTTCTCACATAATTTGTAGACTATGGGAACTGTAGTTCAACATGTATATCTGGAAACCACTTGAGAAAAGGGGAGTAGCTTGAACATGTCATTCTAGAAACTAAAGTATACTTTGGATTACCTTGGATTTACGTATCCCACATGTGTAGGGTGAACAAATTAAAGTAATGGGATATTTAGAATGGTTGCTATGGTTTCCTGTTTTGGGTGTTAAGACTGTACTTTGTTACAGGTACTTTAACTGAGTTTCTTTCTGAACAGTTTTTAAAAGCAACTGACAGTCAGACTCACAACTTTAACTGATAGTTTCTTGAAGTCTATTCCTGACTCCTAATATGGATAAGTTTCTTCTTCTAGAGGAAATACTTAGTCCTTCATACAATTTTCTTCTCTGTGCCTATGCTATGCAGAGAAAATATTTTCTACATGGTGACATGCAAGAGATGTGTCATCACACTTAAGGCTTTCAGATTGCAATGCCAACAAAAACCATGTTTTTATCTCACTGGAACATTTTATTGGTTAGATATGATCAGATAGTTGGTTTTATTTTTGCATTCTTTTTCATTATGCTGTGTAGGTCATATTTCATCATATTTTTATAAAATATCTTAGTTACACGAAGAGAACAAGACAGCTGAAAAATATCTTTAATAAACAATAGTTAAGTTCCTAATGAGGGAACATGGTTGCTCAGTGGCTAAGATGCTGAGCTTGTTGATCAGAAAGGTTGGCAGTTTGGCAGATCGAATCCCTAGTGCTGCGTAATGGCGTGAGCTCCCATTACTTGTCCCAGCTTCTACCAACCTAGCAGTTCGAAAGCATGTAAAAATGCAAGTAGAAAATAGGGACTACTTTGGTGGGAAGGTAACAGCATTCCATGTGCCTTCGGCGTTTACTCATGCCAGCCACATGACCACAGATGCATCTTTGGACAGTGCTGGCTCTTCGGCTTTGTAATAGAGATGAGCACTGCCCCCCTAGAGCCAGAAATGACTATCACGTATGTGCAAGGGGAACCTTTACCTAAGTTCCTAATATCTAAGCTTTCTCTGACAAAGTGTACATATTTCTAATCTTGATTCTACCATGACTTTTAAAAATCTGAACAGAGCATTCTAAGGCGCTGACTAGGTTTGATTATGTAGCTATTGTAGCAAATATCCAGCAGAGGCTCAACCTTCACCCTGCCCCAAAGTCTGAGAGAATGACCAAGTCTTTAATAGCTTCCTGAATATAATTAGGTGGGAGCTGTCTGGATCTCTAGGGCAGGGGTCTCCAAACTTGGCAACTTTAAGACTTGTGGACTTCAATTCCTGGAATTTTCCAGCCACCTATGCTGGCTGGAGAATTCTGGGAGTTGAAGTCTACAAGTCTTAAAGTTGCCAAGTTTGGGGACCCCTGCTCTAGGGTGATATCATTTCAGAGGGTAGGTGCCAAGGCACATTTCTTGGGTCAACTGGCTGGCAAAGCTTAATTAATGGGACCCAGTTTGCTTGATTTTAGCAGATGTTGTTACCAAACAACTCAGTTGTTGAATCCTATTCCAAGGAGGGGTTTACAGGTGATGTAAATTAAATTGAATTGAATTCTTTATTGGCCAATAGTGATTGGCCATATGAGGAATATGTCTCCAGTACACGAACTCCCAGGGTACATACAAGCAATAAGTGATAAATCATGATCCTAATCATAAAATGCAATAAATTATAAGATACACACTCAGTGATAGTCATGGGTTACTAAATAAACACACACCATAAATCATAATAGAATACGAAATAAAGGCAATCCATGTAAATCATTAGATACAAACAACAAAGTTATAGTCACAAGAAGGTAAGGAAATAAGTAATAGGAAAAATGAGAAGATAAGAAGGATAATAGGTAAAACATCCCTACTAGGGGGTTTGACATCTTAGGGCATAGGCAATATTTTGGGAATTAGCTGTTTAGAAGAGTGATAGCATGGGGAAAAAACTCTTGTGCAATGCTATCTTGAGGCTGAAAGGACATTGAATTTAACTCAGAAGTCAAACAGTTACCAGTCTAACTTGCAAAACATTGTTCTTAAGTGGGTATAAAACCAGGAACCCTGTGGCATGGAGGTTAGGATCAGAAGTGGTATTCAGCAGTTTCTGACCAGTTGTGGAGAACCGGTAGTGGAAATTTTGAGCAGTTTAGAGAACCAGCCAATACCCCTCCCGACTGGTCCCATCCCCATCTATTCTCTGCCTCCCAAGTCCCAGCTGATTGGCTGGGTCTTCTTTTGTTGCCCTGCACAGGAGAACGGAGTTGGAAAGTAGGTTAGTGGGGTGGGGAGAGAATGGGATTTGGCAGTAAACTTTCCCCAGGAGATGGGTGGGAATGGAGATTTTGCAGTAACCTTCCCCTGGAATGAGGTGGGAATGGAGATTTTACAGTATCTCCCCCCCACCATGCCCACCAAGCCAGGCCCACCAAGCCATGACACTCCCACCAAGCCACGCCCACAGAACCGGTAGTAAAAAAATTTGAATCCTACCACTGGTTAGGATGAAGTATTGCAGACTACCTCTACCTGCAGTCTGGAGTTTGATTCTGATGGGGTCAAGGTTAACTCAGCCTTCCAAGGTTGGTAAAATTATGTCCCAGATGGTTGTCTCAATATGCTGACATTTGTAAACCACTCAGAGCAGTATAGTGCTTGTAAAGCACTATAGACCAGTATATAAGTCTAAGTTCTATTGCTATTGCTAAAATGAGGCATTGCATTCTGGAGCAGCTGCAGCTTTCATAAAATTTTCAGGTGCAATCCCATATAAAGCCAATTACAGTAATTCATTTGTCAGGTGAGCAAGGCATGAGTTTCTAAAGGGCTGTTATGGTTGCTTATGTGTAACATTTCTCCAGAAACTTTCCCAGCCTCCTTAAAAATGTCTCATATCAATCAGTGCTTCCTGCTACATCTGCCTACACTTACTATCAATAAACTCTTCCTACTACCCTCCTCTAATCCTCCAGTTCTTCTTAACAAACTCCCCTCTATCCATAACACAGCAAACTAAGCTATATTCTCTGTGGTTTCACATCATGACTCCTACTAAATAGTTTGCCATTTTGAAAAATGGCTGTCACGTTGATAGTGGTTCATTAAAAAAAATCTGTTTATCATCAAATAAAGATGAAGATTTCTTCCCATGACTCCCTCTAATCTCTTGGTATGCTTTTCTAGCTTTGACTTCCTTTATGAGTAGTAAAAGGATTGGGCTCATTCACAATTTATTATTTTATTTTTAAAACCATATGGGACTAGTTCATCACATACTGGACATGCCTACCCCCATTTAGTGAAGGGGGGGAAAAGTTGCAATACATCACCTGACAACAACAGGATGCCGTGAGCTTGACACCTCTACAATAGAAGAATTGTTGGTAAAAATAATATTAGAGATTGCAAGTATGCCAATTTCATTCCATTCCCCATTTCTTTTTAATTGAGTATAGGTATATGTATGTATATATGTAGATATGAGAGATGAGTAGAGAATCTCTCTTTTGAGCTAGGATGCCACAGAATTTGGAGGCTCCACATCAGATGTTGGTATGAGATTTACCTGCCCGGGCAACAAATGGAATTAGCTCTAAGACTAATGGTGTGTGAGTAGATGAAGCAGACTTTTGACAAGAAAAGCATCAGGTGCCTACCTGTTATGACCCAATATATGATTTATTTAGAATGGTTTGATAAAATGCTTCTGTTGTTCCTTTTCTCATAGGTATGCAATCTATTTGAAAGGACATCTCTGCAAGAGTGAAAGAAAGAAGATACAATTATTTTTTAGATTGTGTTTGGGAGAAAAAAAATTCACGTGAGTTCTCCTTTTCACTGATACTGTGCATGTGTTTTTTTTCCCCCACCGGTTGTAAATCCTTAACCTGACATCCATTTATTACTAGCTGGCAAGTGCTCAGTTTCTGAGCCTGCAGTGATTTGTTTTTTCTGTTTTTTACACGCCAATAATGCAGATGTAACAAATCTGTTCTGAATTTCTCACACATTCCTTTGTGGTGGGTAGAATACCACAGGTAAGACACACCCTGCTGGTATTTTTGATAAAACCAGGTACACATCTACATAATTTCTCATTAGCCACTTTCTAGCACCAAGGCGATTAAAAAAAAAGGTCTAGGTTTTTTGGAGCTCGCTTTTATTGTAGTTATATTTTAGTAAACTAACTTATGGAGTCAGGAATCCTCCATATCAGATTACCTGTTCATAAAAATTTGGTTTCATTTTTTAAAACCTCCACAATAGGACCCACTTTATGTGAGGATCCATTGATGACATCTCAAAGTTCCAGAGGTACCTCAAAGAATTGCTTAATAACCCAATGGAGGACAAACTTTAATGCCAACATTTTCTATTACTCCAGGATCCTTAATTAATTGTGCTTCCTTTCATGGTGAGATGTCTTTCTGTATTTTAAATGATCCCAGTCTACATACTGTTATTGGGATGTCTCTAGCTTACACATTTGTATTGCACTTGAAAATGTGTGTGTGTGTGTGTGTGTGTGTGTGTGTGTGTGTGTGTGTGTGTTTGGTAACAGTGTTTCACACCTTCCTCTCCAGCCACTGATGACTTAATTAACCTTTCTGTAGATGTGGCAGTTAAAGGATATATTTCACGGTGCCTCTACATCTCTTCCCTAGTCATCATATGCTTAAATTGCAAATTCATCTGAACTGTAACCTAGTTTCTTATGGCTCTTGGTTCTACATTTCCCTATAGATCTTCTCTCTTCAAATGTGTTAAAGTTGTAGTACAAGGTTGCTACCAAAAAAGGTTTAAGTACATTCAATCACAGAACAAAAACCAGAGGAACAAATTACATTCAAACAATGTGAAGGGTTTGATTTGGGGCCAGAAAAGAGATCAGAAGAAAAATAAAATTCTATTTTTTCATTCACATTTCTGGGCATAGATATTACATTTGAGAGAATCTTGACTATTTGAGTCACTATACTAGCTATTCAAAACAGTTAATATTTCTCTATTTTCCAAATAGTCTTCCACCACATGTTTGGAATAGGACTATTTTCAAAACCACTGATCTTAACAGACAGAAGGAAGCTTCTGTGCACAAATAAATAGGACCTGAGCCCGGGCATGAAGTATGCAGTAGTATGGAATAGTAGTATGGGATAGTTTCCTAAAAATCACTGTTTATCACTTCATTCATTTCATTCATTCTACAGTAGAATAATAGAGTTGGAAGGACCTTGAAGGCCTTCTAGTCAACCCCACCCCCACCCCCACCCAGGCAGGAAACCCTATGCCATTTCAGACAAATGGTCATCTAATCTTTTCTTACAAACCTCCAGTGTTGGAGCACCCACAACTTCCGAAGGCAAGTTGTTCCACTGGTTAATTGTTCTAACTGTCAGGAGATTTCACATTAGAGCAAAGTTGCTTCATTCCTTGATTAGTTTTCATCCATTGCTTCCTGTCCTGCCTTCAAGTGCTTTGGATACCAGCTTGACTTCTTCTTTGTGGCAACCCATGAATATTGGAACACTGCTATCATTAAACACTACCACTATCACTACTACTAATACTATTACTATTACTACTACTACTATTGAACATATTAAAGTTTTAAACCTGTTTTCCATTTACAAACTCACACTTTTACTCCCAAAGTTGCATTTCAAAGGCAACTGATTTTTTTTGTTTTCCAAGAAGTTTCTTCAGTTCTGTACTTTTGGATGAAAAGCAAAGAGTCTTCAGGAAAAAAAAAATCCAGTTGCTTCTTGAAAAAGTACCATGACCTGAATGACTGAAAACCTCCATAGCTACAATTTTCCGTGTGAACCTTGATCTGATTGTTTCCATGATTATTAAAGTGTTAAAGTGTTTTAATAGTTTTATACTTTCTAGCATAGCACTTCTAGATTTTTTGACAAATGGTTTTAGAGCTTATAACTGAAAACAGACTGACTGAATAGAATTTCAACAAACTAGCAAAGTTTCTTAAACACATATAACAGTACAGATGCATCTTTTGGAATAATGAAATAATAGGGGCTAGGTGTGCTTAGAAAATTATTGAGAAGTGGTTTTAATTTTGTGTGAGAATCAGCACATCATAAGTGGTGTAAAAAAAAAAAGAAGTCAGAATGGGGGCCACAACTGTGCAATCAAAGTCTTGTCCTTTTTTCATGCAATTTGCACAATACCCACATAAAAAAGGGCAGAGGTTTGATTATCCAATTGTGGCCATTGTCTTGCCATTTTTCAAACTGCTTGTAACCACCAACACTGTACCTCTCTGCTATTTATTAGGTGAAACCCTCTTTTATTTATCATTTGTTTCAATTTCAGCTCTGCCAAATGATTTTTGGCAATTTGCATTATAAAAATAAAAAGATGAAAATTTATGAATGTAAATTCAAATACAACATAGAAAACAATCAAAGTTCATGAACTATGAAAACATATGAAATATATGTCAAACACATCTTAGAAGGGATTCCATCCAACTTGCTCCAAGGCCTGAGTAAGCATTGAAATCTTTAAGCTCTGCCAGAATATCATCAGTATGGGAGCCATGCAGTGGTGGGATTCAAATAGTTTAACAACCGGTTTTCTGCCCTAATGATTTTTTCCAACCACCAGTTCACCAAACTGCTCTGAAGTCAACAACCAGTTCTCCCAAACTGGTGCAAACTGACTGAATCCCATCACTGGAGCCATGTAGCATTCAGAGGTGGTGGCGATGTCTCATTTCAGAAGACCAGCATTGCAAAGTAGGCATGCTTTCTGGCCCTGAAAGATGCTGTTTAATTGAGGAAACCCAGATCATATCCATTTTATTAGCTGTATTGGGCAGGCAGAAGCCATGAGAGATAAGCAATTCTTCAAATAACTGAGTCCTATACCATGTAGGACTTTATAGTACATAGGTGATGACACGATGACCCGGGGCGTGGCACAAAGGCAACACTGTCACATAAATAAGAAAAGCCCCTTTAATACCTCTAACTTTGCCCCCAATGTCCAGTTACCTTCGGCTGGAGAAAAAACTCTCCCAAGAACAGCAGTTTCAATCACATGCGGAAATACAACTTGCTTTAGTACATCTCTTAATGCAGACTCTGAATTGTTCCAATACTTAAATGCAGCTCAACAGCCTGGAACTCGGATTACATATCTGATATTAACATAGTTGAGAAAGTCCAGAAATATTTCACAAGAAGAGTTCACCACTCTTCTATTCATTGCAGAATACCTTATGTCACCAGGCTTGAAATTTTAGACCTAGACAACGTAGAACTATGCTGCCTTCAGTCCGATCTAAATATAGTACATAAAATTATATATTGCAATGTCCTACCTGTCAATGAATATTTCAGCTTCAACCACAACAATTACTAGAGCACACAATAGATACAAACTCAAGGTAAACCACGCCAAACTTGATTGCAGGAAATACGACTTCAGCAACAGAGTGGTCAATGTCTGTCTGGAATACTCTACCTGATTCTGTGGTTTCTTCCCCAAACCCCCCAAACTTTAATTTTAGACTCTCTACTATTGACCTCACCCCTTTCCTAAGAGGTCTGTAGGGGATGTGCATAAGCGCACCAATGTGCCTACTGTCCCTGTCCTTTTGTTTACTTTTTTACTTATTCATATCCAGTTCATGTATTCATAACCATGTTTATACTTGTTATCTAACAATCGCTTGACAAAATAAATAAATAAAAATATATATACATTTTTTTTCTTTTAATGGCCCTGTAATCTTTTGCATAGGGGTGGAGTCAGGTTGAGTGAATGGATCTTGAGCATTTACTGGCAGGATACCCCTCCTTATGTCTATGCGGAGTTCGCAGCAGACAATAACTCATTGTGCCCATCTGCAGTATATACAAATTATATAGTTCAAATTCTACCAAAGGCTTGGGGCATCTGAAAATTTGGCAAGCACCTCAGAGTTAGTGGCATCAAGTGACCAACTCTCTTATCTGAGAAAATACAACAGGTCTCTGAGTTTATAGAAAGGAGTAACATACAATGGGTTCCCTAGAATCACTTGATACTTAGGGAGAAGAGAAGTATTCTTACCTGTCCTTTTACAATTCAGCTTGGAACATCTGCAATGCCATTGGAGGTTGTGGTTCAGGAATTCTTGGCTCTCAGCCAAGATGGCACCGATGACGGCTGCCTCGGTGAAATGCTCTCTAATGGTTTCTTTATTCCTTATTATTATCTGCAATTCACTATGGATTTCATACTCACGAGACCATCTGCTAAGAATTAGGCAATGTTTCCTTAAGGAGCAGCTTTCTGATTCCCCATCCCTACCTGTCTTTGCAAACGTGGAGGAGATTCTAACCAATTCCCTGGTGCTATGGATTACAACAAAGAAAGCAAAGAAGCGACCACGCCGGAAGAGGAGACGAGGTAAACGAGTGGGAATTTTAAACAGACTAAGGAATAGAGGGGAAAAAAAATCCTTCAATCTTTCTGACTAATTTACGCTCACTGGCCAACAAGATGGATGAAATGCATCTCTTAAATAGATGGAATTCTGATTTTCATAATTCAGCTATTCTTTGTTTTACTGAAACCTGGCTTAATCCACAAATTCATGGGGACAACACCATATACATCCCAGGATTTCAGACATTTAGATCAGACAGAATTGAAGAGACATCAGGTAAAACAAAGGGTGGAGGATTATGTTTATATATCAACAACAGCTGGTCTCAGGATATAACTAAATATATAAGTTTTGTGATGAAAACTTAGAGTCTTTACACATCAGCTGCAAGCCATTTTATTCTCCACGTGAGTTCTCCTTATTTCTCCTAATAGCTGTGTATGTTCCTCCACAAGCCTGTATAAACAAGGCATTACGAACTCTTGCTGATCAAATTATGGAGGCTGAAGCCAAATACCCAGGTTCCCTTCCCATCATTTTAAGAGATTTCAATCAAGCAAATTTAAGGAAAGAGCTCCCAAAATATTTCCAGCATGTAAATTGTCCCACCAGAGGCAAAAATACTTTAGACCACTGCTACACAACAGTAAAAGATGCTTATAGGTCTTTATCATGAGCAGCTGTGGGACACTCTGACCACTGCATGATTCACCTTGTACCTGCCTACAGACAAAGACTTAAAACCATGAAACCAACAATTAAATCAGTGAAGACTTGGTCGGATGAGGCAAAGCTGAAACTCCAGGCCTGCCTTGATTGCACTGAGTGGAATGCTTTTGAAGATGCCTCTGCAGACCTAGATGAGCTCACAGATATTGTGACATCATATGTTAGCTTTTGCGAAGATTTCTGTGTACCAACAAGGAACCTGAAAATATATAGTAACAATAAACCTTGGTTCACAGCTAAACTTAAGCAGCTACGTTGTTCCAAAGAGGAAGCCTACAGAAAAGGTGACAGAATGCTATACAACCAGGCCAAAAACATACTAACAAGAGAGATCAGAGCAGCAAAAAGAAGCTGCTCTGAAAAGTTAAAGAATCAATTCTCAACAAATGAACAAGCAAACATGTGGAAAACTCTTAAAAACATCACTGGCTTCAGCAAACCTCCTTCCCAGGCAGAAGGAAATCAACAACTAGCAGATGACCTGAAGGTGTTTTACTGCAGGTTTGAAAAGAAACTACAGCCACCTATCTCCACAACCCATATCTCAAACACACCAACTACAGCCAAGCCTCCTACAACTGTCCCCAATCCATTGGGCTTACAACATCTGGTGATCACAGAAAAAGAAGTGCAAGATCTATTACACAGACAGAAGCCAGGAAAAGCACCAGGGCCAGACAAGATAACTCCTTCTTGCTTAAAAGTCTGTGCTGACCAATTGGCCCCCATCTTCACCTGAATCTTCAATAGATCACTAGAGATGTGCTATGTTCCTTCCTGCTTCAAATATTCTACCAGTGCCAAAGAAGCCCTCCATCAAGGAACTGAATGACTACAGACCAGTTGCTCTAACATCTGTAGTTATGAAAATCTTTGAAAGGCTTGTGCTGTACCAACTGAAAACCATCATGGATCCACTGTTAGATCCCATGAAGTTTGCATACCGAGCAAATAGATCGACAGATGATGCTGTTAACATGGCTCTGCATTCCATCCTACAACACCTTGAATCTCCAAATACCTACGCAAGGGTCCCCTTTGTAGACTTCAGTTCAGCATTCAATACCATCATTCCAGACACTCTTCTAAGTAAATTAAACCAACTAGCGGTACCTGAACACACTTGTAAGTGGATCATAAGCTTCCTAACAGACAGGAAACAGCAGGTGAAGCTAGGTGGAATCACATCCGATACCTGTACAATCAGCACAGTCCTCCCCAAGGCTGTGTGCTATCTCCACTTCTCTTCTTCCTATATACCAATGACTGCATCTCAAACGATCCATCTGTTAAAATACTGAAGTTTTCTGATGACACAACAGTGATTGGTCTCATTCGAGACAACGATGAATCTGCATACAGACAGGAGGTTATACAACTTGCCTCGTGGTGTAACTGGAACAATCTGGAACTGAACACACTCAAAACCGTAGAAATGGTGGTAGACTTTAGAAGAAACCCTCCTATACTGCCACCTCTTACAATACTAGACAACACAGTATCAACAGTAGAGACCTTCAAATTTCTAGGTTCTACTATATTATACCATGACCTAAAATGGACACGTAACATCAAAACATTATCAAAAAAGCACAACAAAGAATGTTCTTTCTGCGCCAACTCAGAAAGCTCAAACTGCCCAAGGAGCTGCTGATCCAGTTCTACAGAGGAATTATTGAGTCTATCCTCTGAACCTCTATACCTGTCTGGTTTGGTTCTGCAACCCAACAGGACAGACACAGACTTCAGAGGATAATTAGGACTGCAGAAAAAACAATTACTACCCACCTGCCTTCAATTGAGGACCTGTGTACTGCATGAGTCAAAAAGAGGGCTGTGAAATTATTTACAGAACCCTCACATCCTGGACATAAACTGTTTCAACTTCTTCCCTCAAAACAGCGCTATAGAGCACTGCACACCAGAACAACTAGACACAAGAACAGTTTTTCCCCAAAAGCCATCACTCTGCTAAACAAATAATTCCCTCAGCACTGTTCAACTTTTTACAAAGTGTACACTTCTATTACTGTTAATCTTCTCACCACTCCTTATCACCCATCTCCTCCCACTTGACTGTTTCCTAGTATGATTTGATTGTTGATTGTACCCTATGACTATCATTAAGTGTTGTACGTTATGATTCTTGATTCTTAATGAATGTACCTTTTCTTTATGTATACTGAGAGTATTTACACCAAGACAAATTCCTTGTGTGTCCAATCACACTTGGCCAATAAAGTATTCTATTCTATTCTAGTCAATTGTTGTCTCACAGTGTTCTTAGCCTAATCACTTTGGATCTATTCTAATTTGCTTTGTTTGTTAGTGAAATACAATTAAATTTAGAAATATCTGTTACTGGATCAGCTATCATTGCTCTCTTCTGTGATCATATAAGACAGCTCTCATCAGTCCTTATTTGTGTGGCACACTCCCCCTATATGCTGGCAAAGTACCATGTTGGGGAAAGCTGATAGAGCATTGCTAAATATAACTGAGATTAGGGTTGTTCCACATTCGGTTCAAGTTTCCATTTGAACAATGTCCTAGAAATTGTGTTTCCATAACCAAATTCCAGACTATTTGCTGGTTTAATCTTCTTCCTCTATGTTATTAATGCAGATCCAGGTAAGATTTATCTCTTGGCAAATTCCTTTTTCTTTCCAAATTACGCCCATTCTTCAGTGGTTTACAGCAGATAAAACCTTTACCACTTCACTCTTCAGAAGCTCTTTGTGATTTCTAATTAAATTCTTTGTCTGAACACAAAATAATTAATACATAAAAAATGAAGTGCCGGGAAAGAATCTACTGTGAAACTAGTCTCTCTGTTGTATATTTAAACAATATTTAATCATTAGAGTAACACACTGATTGCACTTTTGGAAAGAAAACAAGCCTGGCACTTCATGTTTATTTAACACTTGGACTAGTTAGTTCTTGGAGGTATGAAATGAAGCTTATAGAGTGTTGCTGCAGTAAATCATACTTTCTGGAGAATCACTTGGTCTTTAAACAGAAGTGTCATTTTAAGCAGAAACAGTTCATTGGGGCCCTGACATATAAAATTGATGTCTTATAACCTTGAGTGTTATGCTGAAAGGAGAGGCAATAAAAACAAGACTTAAAAATAAAACCAGGAGGATGTCATATTTTTTTGTATGTTTAAGCTAAATATTAATGCATTGTTAATTTGTGTACATCCAGGTCCTGAAAACCTAATAGGAGATGAGAACAGGTTAGCAGACCAACCTATAGGAGGGAAGACACAATTTGATTTTTATTTATTTTTGCTTTTTTTTTTAATTACACCTTTTGATTTGGTTTCTTTCCATCCTGTAGAAATCTAAATATTTTAAGCTTAGAAATGAAAAAGGGTTTGTGAGGGGATGGCTGTGCAGTGCTAGGTTGTACACATTATCATTTCAAAGCCCCACATACACAAAGGGATGTTGGGTTGAGGAGAAGTTAGGTGGCATTTTAATTAAAAGCACTGCATATGCTCAGGAATATAATCTTGCAACATTATGCATTTATATTTATGATAATGCACCCTACTTAGTACAGCCTGTTTCTCTTCTCTTCTTTCTTAGGGCTGGCATATTTGCTTTTATTATTTCATCTTTTCCCGAAGAAGAATGTGCACCCCTTTTGCATTTTATTCTAGTATTATTATTTCTAGTTATTTCTCGTAGGCAAAGAGATTTTTGCTAGTCTCAAAAAAAAAAAAAAAAAAAAAAGCTATGAGGAAGTCACTGTATTTCCCATTTTATGTATAAGGAGGTGAAACAAAATGAGATTCTGAAAGGTAAGGTCTGACCCTGGAAACTGAAGTGGCTTTTAAGTTGAATTGATTTCCACTGAATGTGGGTAACGACAAATTAGGGAGTTCCTGGTTTAGTATTGCTTCTGCTGTAGACTTATTACGGTATCTTAAGAAAACCTCTGTCCCAACTTTCCATCTCTCCCCTCTGACCATCCCGACATTCATGACTCAGTAGTAGGATTATGCCTGCAAGATAATGTACATGAAGAACTCTGAAAGCACTACTTTTCAGAGGGATCTTGGAGTCCTAGGAACAATCACTTAAATATGACCTAGCAGTGTGCTGAAGCTGCCAAAAAAGCCAACACAGTTCTAGGCTGCATTAAGAGAGGGATAGAATTAAGATCACAAGAAGTATTAATTTTACTTTATAAAGCCTTGCTAAAACCATACTTGAAATACTGCATCCAGTTTTGGTCACCACAATGTAAAAAAGATGTTGAGACTCTAGAAAGAGTGCAGACTAAAACATGTAAAGAATGGTTGCTGGAATTAGGCATGTCTAGTTTAATGAAAAGAAGGACTGGGGTGACATGATAGCAGTGCTCCAATATCTCAGGGTTGCCACAAAGAAGAGGGAATCAAACTATTCTCCAAAGCACCTGAGGGCAAGAAAGAAGCAATGGATGGAAACTAATCGAGGAGAGAAGCAACCTAGAATTAAGAATAAATGTCTTGACAGTTAGAACAATTAATCAGTGAAACAAATTTCTCCCAGAAGTTGTGAATGCTCCAACACTGGAAGTTTTTAAGAAGAGATTAGATGACCATTTGTCTGAAGTGGTGTAGGGTTTCCTGTCTTCAGCAGGGGGTTGGACTAGAAGACCTCCAAAGTCCCTTCCAACTGCTACTCTACTCTGCTTTGCTCTGCTCTGCTCTGCTCTATTCTGTAACTAATTATCCTTGTTTTTGCCATCATTGTTAATATTAGTATTGATCGTCTAGTGGTAGCTTCTCCTCAGTGAAACTACTATTAAAATCAGACCATCTGCTATGCAAAATTTCCTTCTACTATTGGAAAACTGAGATGGGATGAAAATTTCAGTGCTTTTCTACAGCTCAGGAGCCTTCAGTTAGACTTCCTGTCTCCCTAGCGTTTGAAGGACCAAGATTAGTTCTGTGGATTTGTCTATAGTTGAAGGGTTCAGAAGACACAAGTGGTCCTGGGGTCTCAGGATGTATACCATAAAAAAAGTACTCTGTATTCCTGGATAGTCTCAGCTTAGTGAAATTAGTGAAGTAGATAAAGGTACATACAATTTAAGGTTTCCAAATCACGAGAAGAACTTTTCTTTGTTCACTGATCACACCTGAGGCCACAGGGCCACAGGAAGGCTCTAGCAACTAATATTAATTTGAAGGAACCAGGAATATTTAGCTTTGACAAAAAGATTGAAGCTATGATAGAACTCTTTGAACTTCTGAAAGATGTTAATGATTTTGTTAATTTTCTTAAAATTATTAATTTATTTATCTTATTTATTTATAATTTATAATTTATCTTATTTATTATTAATTTATTATTAACAACGTTAATAATTTTGTCCTGCCCTCAGGTGCTTTGGAGAATAGCTTGATTCCTCTTCTTTGTGGCAACCTTGAGTTATTGGAGCACTGCTAACATGTCGAGAGATGGAAGGGTGGGGACAGAGGTTTCTTACCAGTTAATGAATATTTTAGCCTTAACCACAACAACACAAGAGCACACAACAGATATAAACTAAATGTAAACCACTCCAAACTCGATTGCAGGAAGTACGATTTCAGCAACATATTGGTCAATGTCTGGAACTCACTACCTGATTCTGTTGTCACCTGCTTAAACCCCCACTCCTTTACCCTCAAACTAATCTCTATTGACCTCACCCCATTCCTAAGAGGTCTGTAAGGGGCGTGCATAAGCGCACAATCATGCCTACTGTCCCTGTTCTATTGTCCCAAATTATTAGTTCCTATTTCTTGCATTTAAACTTATGTTTATTCTTGTTTCTGTTGTATTGTAAGCTTTTGACAAATAAATAAATAAAATAAATGTGACTCGGAGGGCTATCAAAGGCTATTTCTTTTTAATTCTTACGAAAAGATAGGGCATCTTTGGCCTAAGGTTATAACTGGCTAAATTATTTATTTCTATGGACCTACTGGCAGTAGATCCAAAGTTATAAAATGTTATCATTTCTTTTTCCAGATCATATATTTGTTCTAGAAAATGATCAACATAGTAGTCTTATAGCCTTTGAAGCAGGATAAATTATCATGACCACCTATCTGTACTACAGTAGAGTTGATTGTTTTTATCACTACTCCTTGGTAAATGCCATCTGTAGGTCTTCCTTTGAGAATTCTGTATTATATATTCTATAAATCATAATCAACAATAAAGTGAACATTTTCCCCAAGGAATGTAGAAAAAGAATATTTTGATATGGAATATTCATAAAATAGTTTCAAATAACAATAACTTTAAGGAAAGCAGATGCGGGAGTGTTTCTTTCACACACAAACACACATACACAAACACAAAACAGCTTACTGCAATTAGAAGTAGCTTCATTTATCATTTCTCTTGTTTAGATAGCAAACATAAACAAATGAAATTAGGTTTGATATCTACATATACATTCACAAATGTATTTCAAATGTATTTCACCAGTTGAAATTACAAAATAAGCAATGAAAAGAGTGTAACAATAGAACAGGAGTCTGACATTGCAGACAATGTCACACACAAACACACCTACACCCACATTCTGTGTGTATGTATGTGCAAATGTGTATGCATGTATATGTATCACTATGCTCTCCGTCTCTGTCTCTCTTTCTCTCCACACACACACACACATAATATACAAACCCATATAGAGTAGAATTCAAGCACTGGAACATTTTTCATTCAGCCAACACATTTGCTATCTTTGGTTTGGTGTCAGGCTGTTAATCCAACATGTTTCATGAGTAATAACTGTAGTCATATTAAAAGGAAAATGTATATTTTTATCATTTCCTACACTTTCCTCCTTCAGACATTTTTCTCTCTTTCCTCCAAGGTGTATGAAATGAACCTGACAAGAATTGAAGATTGTTGATAAATAAGGTTTAGATGATCATATTTGAAGTTACCAAGACATAATCCCCCCTCCCAATAAAAAAAGTTAGCAATGTATTGTTGTTCTTTTCTCTCAGGGCTGCCTGGAAGCCCTCTAGAGCTTTCTTAGTAAAGTTTCTCTTTGTCTTTTGGCAGAGTTAATCATGGTCTTTTACAGGCTTATCTTACTTTGAAGATGGCTGAGTGTAGAACACTTTGTAGGACTAAGGGATCAGTTTGCATAATTTTGTTCATGTTTAGAAGATTGTGAAGAGGTTATAAATCCATCTATTCCACTCCTTACTATCCAGTTCTTTTGACTGTTTCATTTATTGTTATGATGAATAAACCATCTCACTACAGTTGTGGCGAAAATAAGAACAAAAAAGAGTATTAGATATTTTCACTGCCTTGAATTATTTATATAAAAAGGTGGGATATAAATAAAATAAAATAACTATCTCATAATTGAAATCTCCACTTCAGAGTATTTTGAACTGAAAACCAAACTTTCATTTAGTTTTCTACAATCACCATATATCCTGAAATATATATATAAACCATATTTAATTTAGATTATTAATACTTAATCATATGCAGACATCAACATTTCATTAATGTAAAATGATTTAAGCTAGAATTATTTTAAAGGTAGATCTAGAACTATTGTGAACAATCTTTTAATTTTGCTCAAAGAAACAATCTACCTCAGGGAAAAATTGTAAAAAAAATTATAAGAAGAGTTATTTGAAAATTACTTGAATCAATGAGTTTTCTTTTCATGAAACACAACCTTTTCTGAAACTAAAAAGAATTTAGTTATAAGATTTTTAGTAAGATCTTTCCAGGTTTTTGATTTCTTAGACAATAATCAGCAGAAAACATTTAATGCTCTGGCACAAAAATGAGAGCTATTTTTTAAGAACTTTTTTGAAGAATGAGAAATGTTGAGCCAGAGAGGTCAATATTTTTTCTCAAGAACCCCAAACGAAGCCAGGAACAGAGAGAGGATCTACCCTGAAAACCATTTCTCTAGCCAAATAAAAATTAATTTCCCTGAAGTAAACTGTGTTACATACATATGCAGACAGGATTTCCCAATGCTATCATCACCTACATGCACATGGTTTATTTCCACACTTCCACAACTTATTCATCTACTCTGATCTCTTTTACATTGCTCTAATGTCAGTTTTTCTCTGTACTGCTTTCTCTCCTTTTCTGATCCATCCTTGTTCCCCTTTGTTCCTGCTCCCTGGCCACACTCAAGCCATTATCTATTTCCCTCACAGCTTTCTGCATCCAGACTAAGGCACACAGGCACAGATTAGACATCTCTAATCTTTCTCTCTTCACTCCATGCAAGGCATAAGCCAAGAGGGAGTCAGGGAAATATAAAGGCTTAGAGGATGCAGATACAGGAGAAGCACAAGTCAGGGCAATCCATTCATTTGGACTGTTGTTTCATCTAACACAGGCAAAGCGGATGCTGTAACCAGTTGGCACACGATACATCATCTTTGCATGTGTCAGGGTTGTGTTCAGTTTAAATAATATTTCTACTTGTTATTTGCTCGTATCTCTTGGAAATGGCTGATATAGAAAAAAAATATCTTACCTGAATAAATATTAGGCTGGGTCAATTTGAGTCAATTTGAGGTAGTCGTTAAGGCACCTAGAGAGAAACTGGGTGCCATCTATTTCCACCTTAGGCACAAAATCAGTTGGGTGATCTTGGACCAGTCACTCGCTCCCTAAGAAAGAGGCAATGGGAAACCACTTCTGAAATCTTGCCAAGAAAACTGCAAGCACTTGTCCTGGCAGTTGTCAGGAATCAACACTGATTGGAAAGTACACACACACACACACACACACACACACACACACACGGGCTGGACATAGTAAGTCAAGTAATTCAATGTAAGCAGATAGCATGGTGTGCAGATTCACAGACCGTTCAGCTATCATGGTGCCTGTGGGCTCTGCATTCACTGAGAAGCTTAGCTGTTACTGAGTGTCTTCTTCTGTTTTTGAAGCAATTGCCTTGTATCATTTATGCAAGAAGGCAAAAGACAGCTGTACCCCTGGGTTAAGGTGATTTAAAAAAACAGAGTGAAGAGGATAACAAGTAGGTGAATGCATAGATTATGATGTATTAGGAACTGAAATGTAAAAATGTGCTCATGGTCATTGTTAAAAATGATTTTATTGATTCCTCCTTACACCTCACGAATACAATGAATTGGAGTGCAGAGCTCATGTTTTCATTTTTTTAGCCTGAAAAAAAAAATGTTTGCTACACTTTAAAACTCTGATGAATGAATTGTTGACATGCTTTCCAATTATTAATCTTTGATAACATGACCCTTCAATTAACTGCAATAATTGCACTGTGGACTATTGAGTACCTGTACTATTAATAAACAGCATAGGGTTAATATTGGTTCATTTCATTTTATTGTTCATGAATGACTTTCTACTTAATTATACAAAATCGTGTGGCATTCTCTTTTGATTAATGTGTAAAGTTGGGACAGATTTTGTTCAGCAAACATTTATTATGTGCAAGGCATTATTAATTGCTTAAGCATTTTCTTCAGTTTCTGTTCTATGTGAAGTATTCTGGTTATGATGAAAATTTCTATACAAGACAGTTTCACATATGCTTAATGGCAAGATTGAGGCATTGGTATTTAGTAGGTGGTGGTTTTAACCTAACTGAAAAATTGTAAAGGATGAAGAGTGCCTACTTTGCTTGTGTAATATACTAATGCTCCTCAGGCCATGGTGATATTTAGCTCAATTTCATAATTTCTGGATTTCAGACAATGTGCATTCCTAGACTCTGGGTCAGCAATAAGTAATCCTTTGTAAATAGTAATTTTATTCAAGATTATAATTAAACAATACAAATTAATATAAACTTAAAAAAAGGAAACGTGCAGAAAAGAAAGAAAAAAGACAGTAAAAATCCAAAGAGAAATAAAAAAGCAAGGAGAATATAGTAAAGCAAAAGAAAAGACATATATTAAGAAGTTGTTTCATCCTTCATCACGAGTATAAACAATTTAATAATTTATCACCTCTTAAAATATGACAAATGATGTTTTCTTCCCATACCCCATCTTTTGTCTATAAACAAATCCATGCAACTATATTTCCTTGATCTGATGTCAGAAAAAGTCCATTAATGGAGATCAATGTATCTCTTTTAACTTTGATCAAATAAGCCAATTTATATTCCTTTCTTTTACTTCTAATAGTCTTGATCTTTAGTCTTGATTTCTTTTCATTTTTCATGTGCTCTTTTCCACAAAATTCTTCAATAAGCTAAATTTATAAATTAACAAGCTTCTTTTATAAATTCATTGTTATTAATATATCTCTTTTAATTATCAAGACATTAGATTTTTTTTCTATATCCAATGAAGCATATTTTTCTATGTCATTCTTGTAAACTGTCACTTTTAAATCAAGTTCTAAATCAGTTTTGCTCTTGTAAGGTAAAACTCATTCCTCTTCCATAACATTTTTAAACCCATCTATCTATAGAGGTACAAACTATTAAAATTAACTTATGTGCCATTACTCAAAAATATCCTTCAATATGTCCAATGTTAAAACATTTTCCTTAATTCTGCAACTTTAAGTACAGTTTGACTGTTCTCCTTTATTATAATCCTTAATTTCCTCTAATTAATTCTTGAATTTTTAAACCCAAATTTTAAAACTTTATTTTATTTTTTTAATACTTCAAAACAAAAGCATTGTTTCCGTGGGAAGAGTTCTTTATAAGTAATTCCAAAATCTCATTTCAAATTTATTTTGGACTGTTAATCTATTTGTAACTTTCTAAAGTCAACTTTTTTGTTGATGATTTTTTAAAAGTTGCTAAAGTTCTATTTAAAATTTGTTTCACTAAAGATTTATTTATTCAAAGCTGTCAGATTTGTCAATCCAAAGGTTCCTAATATCTAAAAAGCAATTAACAAATTATTTCTGGAAATGATTAGAAAAGGATTTGTACAAATGTAGTGTCCTTTCAAAAGTGCCAATTGTGGTTTGAACAAGATAGCTATTTCTTCATCTCACAGAATTCTAAACCCACCAAAGATCATTGTGCTTGGTGTCCTTCCAAGAAACAGCTGCCTGGAGCATTTCTGATGATCTCAAGTCCCTCCCTTGTCCAGAGGGAACATATTGAGGAGCTGAACTATTTTCTGGTTCTTCATTCTGCTGCACTTGTCTTCTCCACTTTTTGTGTGGAGTGGAGACATCTTCAGTCCCCCAAATTCCAACAATAAGTAACCTTTATGGGCTCTGTGATCCCTTCAAATTTTGCAAGTTTGCATGAAGGTGAGGGAAGGGGGGGGGGCTTGCAAATGGCTGCTGCTTTGGTAAATGAAATAAGTCGTAAAACTCCCAGTTTCCAGAAGATAAATTAATAAGACATTTCCCTGTTACCCCCAAGAGTATGCTTAATACTGTCACATTAGCTTCCTTTATGCATTTTTCCCAAGACAAAACACTAGCCTGCAGCCCTCTATCATTTTTATTTTTCTAACAATGATTCTTGGGTATATATAGGGCCCTTCCTTCAATGATGCATGTGTAACAGTAGAAGATGGACCAGTGCATTACAGTATGCCCACCTTATCTCTCATTCTTCTTAAAAAGACAAAATAAATATTTTTTTTAAAGAAAGTTAGATAAAGCAAGATTCTAGTATAATGTAGAAGCTGAAGATGCAAGAACATTGGTGGCAAATGATAATGTCCTTCTCAGAGCTTGGAAAAGAAGATGGCTGTTTGCAAAATATTGAAGATTTTTGTAACCTAGTTTCTTGTCTATGGAGATTCTCAGTCATCCAGGTAATGGTTTTCCCAAAGGTGTTTTTGCAAGAGGCAACTGGACTTTCTGGTTTTTCTTTTGAAGACATTTCACTTTTCATCCAAGAAGATTCATCAGCTCTGATGATGAATAAATCATCAGCTCCCTTTCAATAAATCAGATGTAGCGCAATTTTATCAGGGTGGGAGTTAAACCCATTTATTTTGAGGGATATCATTCCCAAGGACAGCTGATGTAGAAGATCACTTTCTCCTAATGTAGAAGATTACATGGCAGGAATAACCAATGGTAAAAGAACATTTCAGTCTTATGATTATCCTACCTCCCAATACTTGCCATACCTCCAGAGAATCCGGGAGTGCTTGAATCAGACTCCAGACAGAATCACTTTTTTATTTGCTTGTCCCTTAACTAGTTTATTTTTCACTGAGGAAAAGATCTGACTGTAACCCTCTTTCTAAGCTTCCGTGGGACCTTTTTAGAACACAGGTCTCAGGGGGTCTCCAACCTTGGCAACTTTAAGACTTATGGACTTCGCTTTGCTGACTGAAGAATTTTGGAGCTGAAGTCCACAAGTCTTAAAGTTGCCAAGGTTGGAGACCCCTGCTTTAGAAGGAACTCAGATCAGTTCTGGCTTTTCTTGCAACAGCTCCGATGAGTTCCATTATAGCCTTGCAAGAACAGTTTTTAGTCTTTGGAAAACGTCTGCAGCATGGCGAGAACATCCAATAGAAATGACTAAGTCTAATAAATATAAGTGAAAATGTCGATGTCATAGAATTGTTAAGAATGTAAAAGAGACGTGTTATTAATGATAATGATAATGATAATGATAATGAAAATAATAATGATAATAATGATAATAATAATAATAATGATAATGATAATAATAATAATAATAATAATAATAATAATAGTAATAACCATAATAATAACAATAATAATAATGACTTATTTTGATCCAGTTCTTTCCTACCTACTGTGATTACCCAGGGTGGGATACAAAAGCAACAAAGTCACAAAAACAGGTGAAGTCCCTTTAATTCCTTCAACTTGGCTTCAAAGGTCCAATTATCATTGACTGGAGAAAAAAATCCCCCACAAACAGTTGCAAAAAGGAAGAGCTTCCATTCAAACTCAAAATACATATAAATTATAAATAGAAAAAAAAAATACAAACCACACTGAAGCAATTAATGAGACAAGGCAGGATAAGGGCTTGAAGACATCCACAGATATCGAAATACACACACTGGGAAGGATACCAGAACTCAGATAAGAATTGACAAACTGGAAATATTTTCACGCTTTGCTTCCAGCACTGACCCATGCACAGTTTGTTCTTTTAAACAGTCCTAACAGCTGCAGCCCATGAAGGGGATCAAGGCCCATTCCTTCCCCATAGACCATGCCATTCACGTTTCTGCCTTATCCGCTCGTCCCTGGATGCCCTAGGATGAAGAGAGGATGGGCCTGGGTCTTCCTCTGAATGCCCAATCAGCCTGTGCCTTTCCCACTCCCTATCGTCTGTTCCTCCTCTTCCTCGGAATCAGATTCTAACAGAGGCATGACACCTACTTACCTACCTACCAGTTCTCATATGCCTCAGACTTTCTGATCTCTTCTTTCCCAGGAAATGCACTGTTAATACTGACATAGTAATTCCCTCTGAGCTCTGCTCTAACAGCTTCTAATTCTCTAATGCAAGATCACTGCATTTCTCTGATTATTTGAATGATTTCCAAGCTCTGGCTCAGTCATTGTTATTTCAACTGGGGCGAAGTGTTGCCAGCATGATAAACAACATGTGTGCTTTTCTGACTAGCATTCATCCATGTAAAAAAAATTAAATTCTTGTAATGTTTTTCACCCTTCTACAAATGTCAATGCACTATTTAGGCACAATGGCATGGACTCAGCTTCAATAGATAAGTAGTGCATAATGTGCATAGATACATTTCTGCGTAAAGTGAGAGCTCCAATTTCACCATCTTTTCTTCTTAATGATATTTAGGGATAGGGACATTAATTCCTATCATGCCAAAGCTGGCATTTCTTAAGTGTTAACATCTTGCACACAAAAGCTGCAATACCTCATCACTTCTGACTGTGTCATAAATCCACATTTTTTACATTCAGTCTAATTATCCAATGCTGCAATACTATTTATGTTACTGTCAGTTGCAGCGAGAGTTTATTGTTGGGCAATACAGTTTGAATTTTCAACTAATCTGTTTCAAAACCAGACCCAATAATAAATTCTGGAACTTGACATATTTCTAGTTTTCCTAGAAACAGATTTCAAACATATGAACACGTAAGCAACACGAATGGAACACAGCTGACTTTTAAGCAAAGTTTGTCAAAGTTCAACCTAGCTTTAGCCTTGTGGGCCAAATGGCAGTCAGATAGGGAATTTTAAGCATTACCAGGCAGAAGAAATTGTACAAATTTCCCTTAACAACTTTGTTGGAAAGACAAAAGATGAAAAAAATCAGTGGAAAAAGAACAAAGGCTATCTTCGTAGACCAAGATAGTCAAACTCAATTTCATTGAGGGTCGCATCAGGGTTGTTTGACCTCAGTGGGGTGGGGTGGGTGTGGCCACGGTAGGCGTGGCCAGCTCAACATCACTCGTGTCTGGGGCACCAACTTTACACATTAAGTACTAAGGCAGGACTTCCCTCAGACCCTCCGTCCCTCTCATTATAATCTCTTTCCTTCCTTCCTTCCTTCCTTCCTTCCTCCCTTCCTTCCTCCCTCCTTCCTTCCTTCCTTCCTTCCTTCCTTCCTTCCTTCCTTCCTTCCTTCCTTCCTTCCTTCCTTCCTTCCTTCCTTCCTCCCTCTCTCCTTGCTCCCTCCCATCCTATTCTTCTTTTTCCTTACATCTCCACTCCCTTTCTTCTTCCTTCCCCTCTTTCCTTCTTTTATCTTCTTTGGTCTCTTCCCATCTTCCCTTCTTTTTCTTTCTCTTTCCTCTTTCCCTTTCTCCTTTCCTGTCCCTTCATGGATGCTCAAATGCAAAAGGGGAAACATTTCTCCTTTTGTTTTACTTTGCTTTTAGTTTGCTTTGCTAGCCCTCTGCCAGCAAAAATGGAGCTCGTGTGTGTGTGTGGGGGGGTTCCCCCGGGCCCTGTTTGTGGCCACAATGGCTTTCTGCAGACCTCTGCCAGTGAAAACGGAGCTCAGGGGTGGAAAGCTCCATTTTTGCTGGCAGAGGTCTACAGATGGCCACCGCAGACAAAAAGGGAACCTGGGAAGGCCATGTACAGCCCTCCTGGGCTCCATTTTCACTGGCAGAAGTACCATGGGCCTGTCTTTTGCTGTTTCCAGGGTGGCTAGGTGGGCCAGATCTAAACACCCCATCATAGACCATAACACTCAGTGGTGGATTCAAATTTTTTTACTGCCGGTTCTGTGGGCATGGCTTGGTGAGCATGGCTTGGTGAGCATGGTAGGAGAAGGATACTGCAAAATCTCCATTCCCTCCCCACTCCTGGGGGAAAGTGACCGCAAAATCCCATTCCCTACCCACCCCACTAACCTGCTTTCCAACTCCATTCTTCTGTGCAGATCAACCAAAGAAGACCCAGCCAATCAGCTGGGAGTTGGGAGGCAGAGAATAGATGGGGGCAGGGTCAGAACTCTCAAAATTTCCGCTAGGTTCTCCGAACTAAAATTTCTGCTACTGGTTCTCTGAACTACTCAAAATTTCTGCTACCGGTTCCCCAGAACTGGTCAGAACCTGCTGAACGCCACTTCTGATAACACTGTGGGGATAAAGCAAGGCAAGTGCATGATAAAGACCATCATGATCTACAACATGGGTCTCCAACTCCTGGGCTGTGGCCTGTTCAGAACTTGTGCAAAGTTCTCCTTGCGTGAGTGGAAGCTGTTTGCGCTCATGTGGGAAACTCCCTTTGTGTGAGTGGCAGGAATGAACTCCAGCTATTTTCATAGAGTTGAATGCGATTATGCCTACCCGCCTGCCACTCACAGGGAACTATCCCTTCTCTCTCCCATGTGGGCTGCCAAGTCATAAAGATTGGGGATCTACAATGGATGCTTGAATTAAGCTGTGGGCTACTTCCTTTCCATTTTCTGTTTTCTATAGGATCTTTCTGGATTGAGAAGCTATCTAAAAAACCCAGAGCAGCAAACAGTTTCAGTTAAATCTAGACTTCATAAAGTTTTCTTTACTTATAAAACGCTATGTGCTGTAATCCCTTCAGGAATATTTGAATGCTATTCCCCAAAGCATGATACTACAGATGTATTGGAACACCAATTCCCTGGAGTCCACTGTCAGGGGGCTGGGTAGAAATTCTCGGAATTTTAGTCTCAGTGTGTTAGGGAAGCCTGATCTAGAGCACAGTCCTTTTTGTCCTTTGGAAGGGATGTAGAATCAAGGTCATGTGCAATGGACTTGATTCAGCCTGGACTACTACTTCGGAAGTAATTAACTAAATTATAAAATAGAAGTGCAACAGAAAGCTACATATTTTATGTAGCATGTAGTTTGTCCTTGAGAAATTGAGTGAAGAGATTCTGAAAAGGCTAAAAAGAGACAAGAAATAAAGCCCAACCTTGAGACCAATTAACACTTTGTCTTTACCAGGTAGCCAATATGTTTTGCTTTCAAACCTTTACCAGGCACAATCATTGTACAGCCAACAGAGAAAATAAGGTGTACACAGGTCCAGACATAATTTAAGGACTGTGGAATTAAAAAAAAAAACAATTTATTCTTCCTTATTTTGCTAAGGAGTTATCCTAAATCATAAAGCTCTTTTTTTACTTTTAGAAGAACTAGGATCGTGTGTGTGTGTGTGTGTGTGTGTGTGTGTGTGTGCGCGCGCGCATGCGTGTGTGTGTGTATCCCTGGATTGACTTTTTTTAAAAAAATAATGGAATGGCTTTCCTCCAGAAGTTATAGATGCTCCGTCACGGGAGGTTTTCAAGAAGAGGTTGGGCAACCATTTGTCTGGAATGGTGTAGGTTGGGGTGTCAAACTCGATTTCATTGAGGGCTGCATCAGGGCTGTGGTTAACCTCAGGGTGGGTGAGTGGTGGTGTGGCCAACTGGATGGGTGTGGCCAACTGGTGAGCATGGCTGACTGGGTGGGTATGGCCAGTTTGACGCTACTCCCCAAACTTCTGGCATGTTTCCTCTTTGCACTGGGTAGACTGGGCCGAAGCCATGCTGGCCCAGTGTTTCCTCCTTGTACTGAGTAGAGCAGGCTGAAATCAGGCAGACCAGCCCCTTACATTTTCCAGGATGGCCCCGCAGGCCGGATCCAACCACATCGTGGGCTGAATCCAGCCCACGGGCCTTGTGTTTGACACCCCTGTGTAGGATCTCTTGCTCAAGCATGGGTTTGGACTAAAAGTCCATCAAGGTACTTTCCAACCCTGTTATTCTGTATTCCATGTTAACATAGTTGTACAGGCCTAATGATTCCTTTTGATTGTCCCTTCACTATGAAGACATAGATCTGTAAGTCTCATCACTGCAAAGATTAGTTTATATATAAAAGTGGGATGCTGGGTGTGTCAAACGATCTGTTAGTGCAAATGGTTGTTAATTTTGCTTTAGAATTTCTCTTAAAAAGCATTATTGTTACAATGCCTTAGAAGAACAAATGGCCAAACCGTGTGAACCTTTGGTCGGTATATAGCCAGTTTATTACATGGATGGAAACCATAAGAGCTAAACTAAATATGTCAAGTTTATTCCACTTAAGGGTGCTTTTCCCCCTTGCTAATCTGATCAGTTTGATATGTTGCTCTTCTCCTCTAGGTGAATTGAATCTGAGGTCTAGGAATGGAAAACCACTGCCTAATTTTCTGCACAATCCTGCCAATGAAATATTCCGCTACTTAAAAATTATTATTTTTTGATGAATGGTCTGTCAACGTTGGATGAAGTTAACATTCTTTTGCTCAATAAAGTAAATATTGAAGTTGTAAGATAAACACAGCCTAAGTTAGCTAAGTGCTTTACTGCTGTCATATCTGTTCCTACCTAGTTTTAACACTGGTGTTTTATTTTACATCTATAATATATGAATGGTTGGTTAGAATTTCCTCTTACATGTGTTAATCACATTAATCGCTAACATTCCCCAAATAGTGTGAATGATAAATGACAAAGAATAGCTGCAATCCAAAGCAAATTATGTTGAATTTATCAGGATTTACTTCCAGGTAAGTAGCCATATGACTGTCCTTTAATGAACAATTACTTTATGCTGTACCTGTTCATTGGGGATTCCTTTTTAATTAATAGCATATAAAAATAATTTCTATCTAAGTGGTAATAGTTTCTGTGCCTCCTCCTCCCCCACCCTGACAAATTAACTGCTTTTCATGTCAAAATAAACAGCTGAAACAGCTCATAGACAACATTTATTTTGTATGTACATTAATGGGCACTTCCGTTTTTCCTGGAGGCTAAAATCCACTTTGAAATTCTTGTTTGATAAATTCCCTGGCTTTCTGAGTAATTTAGCTGTCTATGGGGCTGCTGATCCTTTGAGGATATTGCTGATCTATTGGGACTCTTACACCACATCTACATATCCAAGTTCAAATATATACTTAAGATGATTGGTTTAAACTTCAGGTGTTGTCTGATAGAGTAGTTTGATTGTCTTCTATTTCATTTCTAAATTCTGAGCCTAATCCATTATTTTTAAATGTGCTTGCTAAATTCACCAGTTGATACAGGAATCAGTCTAATTTTGAGCAAATGATAATGATATAAGAGGAAAACTGGTTTTACATGCATTAGTATGAATGTAAATTAGCATTATATACCTGCAGGTCATTGTACCAATTTACCCAAAATAAGGGAAATTCTAGCCTTTTACCTAATTTTACCTAATTACCCTAACCCTAATCTTAACCCTAACCAGTTTGGTTCTCTAAAAACTTTTGAGTGCAAAAATACCCCCTTCCAACCTCACAATTCAAGAAAGAAAAATAGGGACATTCCTAGGAGGAGACCTAAACCTCACCATCCTGCCAGCTGGTAAAGGAAGATGTACAGTCATCCTTAACACTGGTGGACATTGCCACATATGAGACTCTAAAGAGAAATCCCACCAGCAGTTACAAGAAAAAGGTCATTGATTTCTTGCAACAATTACTGAAGGACAAGGCCATCGACAAGCCACAATACTACCGTCTTTACCCTGGAGAAGCCACACCATGCATATTTGGACTCCCCAAAACCCACAAAGAGGGAACTCCAGTGAGACCAATTGTCAGCAGCATCAACTCTTCCACCTACAACATTGCAAAATATTTAACCACCATATTATCTCCTCTAGTTGGCAACATCATGCATCACACCAACAATTTATAGCCCTTCACCAACAAGATTTGGAAACTAAAACTGGACTCAGGTGAGACCTTGGCTTCCCTCTTCACCTGCATTCAAACAACTGAAGTTGTCATGGTAGTGGTAGTGAAGAAATAACTATTACAAGACAGCTCCTTAGATGACAGAACCAATCTCAGCCAGACAACACATGTGCCGTGCTATATTTCTGCCTCACCACTACCTATTTTAAATACAATGAAAGTTTCTACAGACAAAAACACAGCTACACCATGGGTTCAACTGTGTCCCCCATGGTAGCCAATCTCTACATGGAAGAAGTAGAAACCAAAGCCCTAAACTCCTTCACAGGAATTCCACCCTCTCCCTTGTATGAGTATATGGACGATACTTGGCTCAAGATCAAAACACAGGAATTGGAAGCGTTCACCAAACATATCAACTCTGTGGACAGATACAGCACACGGGAAGATGTTAACGAAAATAGTCTAGCCTTCCTGGACTGTACAGTATACATTAAAGAAGACAGAAGCCTTAACATTGAAGTTTACAGAAAATCCACTCACACAGATCAATATTTACATTTTGATTCTCACACCCACTGGAGCACAATCTAGCAGAACAAACCCATAAGGACAAGATTCAGCAGTCCATCTGCATTTAAAAGACAAAGGCCACTCTGTTTGAAGACAGCAAAGTCCACATTTTGGACCGCTGCTTTGAAAGACAGCTCAAAGACGCCATCTATGTCAAAATAGAACAGCCTTCTCTAAACAGTAGAACAGCCCTCTTCTTTCAACAGTTCTTAACTTAAAGAAAACAAGAAAGTCCAGTTGCCTCTTGAAAAGGCACCTTTGGATCAAGGTGGCAAACACATCCACTATATCTTCCTACTGCAATTTTCTTTCATTTGTTTGGATTTTATTTGGTGTAGCTTTTGGATATCATTGAAGAATTTGTTTACACTTTCCAGTTACCTCTGCAAGAGTTATTGAATCATAGCATGATATTACTGTTATCCGATTCACAAGTTTGCATAAAATTCACCATTTTCTTCTGAAGAAAAAGTATGGTGGGAAATAGGATCTAGAAATAAAATGAAATAACCTTCAATGTGGTCATTCTGGTGTGAGACTCAGTTCTTCACTGTAGATTATGACTGAAACTGTCAAGATTTCAATTTACAGTCTTTCAGGCCACATTTTAATAAGGCCTCTTCTTTTTTCCTTTAGTCTGTGCTGAAACCTAACTCTGCTACCTTCATATTCTACCATATTCTACCATATTATGTTACCTTCATATTCTGCCATGGAGGTTTAACTACCCAATTTTATTAGCAATGAAATAAAAGTATTAGGAAAATGAAATCTCTGTTTTTGTGCCTTGGAATATGCTACTTCTCTTTCCCATTGGTAATTTATATCCCCTTGAAGTTTTTCTTTCTTTTTATGGATAATGATGCAAATTCAGTTCAGGTCATTTTTTTTAAGAGAAGAAAGTAAATGCCATTTGAGAACCTTTTTATTTAACTGAATTGTGTTTAGAAGAAATGAGTACTTAGCTCATTTTTTCCCCTCCCTACATGAATGGAAGTTTGCTTAGAAGCAGCACCAGGCTTTATAATATTTTAATCACCTATGACCTGGATTACTGCACTAATATAAGGTAATATATCCAACAAAGCGTCAACCCTATCCATCTAGAAAGGTATTTCAATACAACTGTACAGCTTAAAAATATTAAGGATGACAAGATGAATAAAGGAGGTAGCAGAGTTTACAATATATACACAAATATATAAAATTGAGAGAAAAGACTGTAAGCATTCTCCCATTATATTTTGCTCACTGATGCTGATAAGCATGACTTCAAGAACCAAAGGTCTGACAAACGGTGTATTATATTATAAACAATGCAAGCCCGCCTCTTATGTTTTTGTGAGCATTGCTACAAGGCGAATACAAAAGCGGTAGAGTTTGCATGATGATTTTCTGACACACGTTTCATCATATGCTCCTTTCCCTACCCATAGTTCTTAGGTGCTACATACACTTGGATGCAGATACATACATTCTGCTGTTGACTAGGACTGCATTACATGTGTAGTTGCTGGCCATTGCTTGCCCAGAATCATGACTCATAATGCCTTGATGAATGACACGAATATAACACAGATATTTACAAGAGTTTTACTACTTGCAGAGGTTGGCATAGAGAATAATCCTCTCATTCATCCCTTCTTTGTGATCCTTGCATGTTTACCAATGAAGCCTAGAATCAAATCAATGAAGGTCTTGATTATGTTACAAGGGTAACATAGGAAATAGTCCCTTACTTACATGGATATCTTCAAATTTACCTCCTCTATTGAATGCTATAATAATATATGTGCCCCAACCATACCATGGAGATCCATATAAGTGCAAGCTTTCTACTGCAGATAAGGAGCAGTAGGCATAAATCATATTTGCACTGGAATGTCTATCTCTCATTTGTTAAAATATTTATATATTGCCTTTCCATTACATTTACAGAGCACTGAGCAGCTTACATTTCTTTGGAAAATAATAAAATTCATCAAAAACTAAAACACTAACCAAAATGAACAGCATTTAAAGCAGGCATTGGTATAGCGGGGAAAAAACAATTATAATACCCAGGGGGACAGTCACTGAAAATAACGATTCCTGGTACATTGTTTTCATTAGGTTGCATGTGTGGAGGCTTGCATACCATCAACATTCTGGTACTGCTAGGTACTCAACTATGGATTTTCTCTTGCATTCTTTCCTGCCTGCCCAGGCCTTAATATCTCTATTTTTAAAATGATGGCTAAATTTGGAATAAGCTAACTTGTAATAGCTTCCCAAACATTGGCAGAGGATACAAATGCAAAGCAAAATGATGAATCATTTGTTGGCTGGATCAACAGTGCAACTTCTGGCTTTTAGGGAAAAGATCTAAGCTTTGTTTCTTCTAGAAGTTTCTGGACTAGGCTACAATAGGATCCCAATAATAATAATCAGGCATGTATCGGTGTTTGTGATTGATTTTCTTCTTAAACATGGCTAATGTTTAGTTGTTTTTTCTTTTAAAACCAGCCAGCTTTCCAGAGTCAACTGTCAAGTGGGTGGCTTTAGACATCTACTAAACCTATCTATATATATAAAAGCCAAGTACCACTCACTCATCATGAAATTTCCAGAACCGTAAAACCTACAAACTTGAAATTTGTTCCTCTTGGCTTCTATGTGCTTGATAAGAAAGGATCTTTCAAAATGACCATCAGATCATTAGAACTTTTTATACAGTAATTAACACACTCTGATGCTAAGGATTTTTACTCCCCCTTCCCACCTGAAAATAAATCTATTCCAACTGCCAGTTGCCTCACATTCCGTTACCTTAGTTCAAACTGGCAGACATTTCATTCCTTCACTCAGGAGTGGCCTGAGGCTCTTTACAGTACTAAACATCAGCACCTCACCAAAATGTCTATGCCTTCCACCTATGGAACTGGTTCCAGACTCAAGGTGAAGGGAACGATATTCCCTTATGTGTTTCAATCACCGGCCACCACTAAGCCAATGAATTGTGAACTGAATTTCTCCTGCATAACCCAATCACAAAGTTTCGTTGTGAAGCACGAGCATCCAGCTAGTAAGTAAATAAATGGATTGGTGGATAAAGCAATCAGCAGCATTCTGGTAGCTTATGCAAGAGTCATCATTCTTCTACATGATATTTGGTAGAATATGAAAGCACCCAACACAATCTGAATCCTTTATATAATTTATATGTTTTATATGATTATAATGAATGAACTCACCTATAGTACAAACTAACACATGGTACTATAGCTTACAATACTCAGTTGTAACATACTGAACCAAGGACAAAGTCATTTCATTGGCCTCAATAGTCAAAACAAATCCAGAGTTCAAAGGTAGCTAGTTGGGAAAGATGTACACAAAACTACAGGAAGACAGTCTCATTTCTGTGTTCACAATATCCCAATAATATTTATTTTTCTTCCTAGCCTTTTTCTGCAAGTGCAGGTCCACTTTTTTGGGGAGGAGTCAGTCCACTGAGTGTTGATCCATTGGTAATGACAGGATTTGATTCACCAGCTTGTCAACCAAACCTTACATTTGGGCTAAGAAAGAGTGACTGGCTCCAGGTCACCTACTTGGCTTCATGCCTAAAGCAGGACCAGAACTCACAATTGGCTAGTCTAGTCTAGTGAAAATAAGGAGTAAAGGTGACATGATAGAATTCTTCATTGGCCAAGTGTGATTGGACACACAAGGAATTTGTTTTGGTGCAAATGCTCCCAGTGCACATAAAAGAAAAGAGTCAAGAATCATAAAGTACAACATTCATCAAGAGTCAAGAATCATAAAGTACAACACTTAATAATAGTCATAGGATACAATAAGCAATCAAATCATACTAGGAAACAAGTCACTATAAATCGTAAGGATACAAGTGACAAAGTTACAGTCATACAGTCACAAGTGGGAGGGGATGGGTGATAAGGAGTGATGAGAAGATTAATAGTAATAGTAATGCAGACTTTGTAAATAGTTGGACAGTGTTGAGGGAATTATTTGTTATGATAGCAGTGTTCCAATATTTGAGGAGCTGCCACAAAGAAGAGGGGGTCAACCTATTCTCCAAAGCACCTGAAGGCAGGACAAGAAGCAATGGATGGAAATTAATCAAGGAGAGAATCAATCAGTGGTGGTATTCAGTGGTGGTTCGGACCGGTTCTGGCGAGCTGGTAGCAGCGCTGAGCAGTGGAGACCAAACCGGTTCTCTCTGCCACTCTGCTGTTGGGTCCACCTGGCCGCCCGGGCTCCCCTACTCACCTTTATCCACTGAATTTGAAGCGCAGCTGCTTTGTGCGGCACAGAAGAGTGCCGCATGGCAGCTGCTGAAGCGACTGGGATCGTGCAGGCTTGCAGGAGGCGAGTTAGAATGCCTCTGCGCCTGCGCAAACACCTCTGCACCTGCGTAAACTGCACGTTTGGCTCATTTGTGCGTGCAAAGTGTATGCATGCGTACAAAGCATGCCCACCAAGCCACGCCCACCAAACCAGTGACAAAAATATTTGAATCCCACCACTGGCATCAATCTAGAACTAAGAAGAAATGTCATAAGAGTGAGAATAATTAACCAGTGGAACGGCTTGTCTTCAGAAGTTGTGGGTGCTCCATCACTGAAGGTTTTTAAGAATATACTGGACAGCCATTTATCTGGAATGGTTTAGGTTCTCTTGCTTCAGCAGAGGGTTGGACCTTTAAGTTCCCTTCCAACTCTGCTATTCTGTTCGTTTCTAGCCTGGTACTTTAACCACTCAACCCAATTGGCTCTTACTATAACCCAAGAAAATGGTATCTCAAAAATATAGGTAAGACTGCTACATTTAAACCAAAGTGCAGGCCCATTTTTAAAGAAGAAACATTAATGAAGAACTGAAGTGGAGAGTGATGTTTGTTGTCTAGGGATTATTTTATCTTCATTTATGCATATGTATATGGTTTGAAGGCACAGGTTTTTCCTGTATCTTTAAAGAATTAAGTTATATTAGGCTAGTCAAAAGTATGCAGTTGGACTTTCTCTTTATAACAATGTGAAGACTACAGGATTCGTGGTAACATTTACACAAAGCTTTTTATGTATGCTAAGCAAGAATGGTGAGAGGTAGCAATACATGCTGAATATGAGTTTTGGAATTATTTCTTTAGAGTTACAAAATGGAAATTGGGAGCAGAAAAACAATGAACTGTTTTTACTCAACCCAGTAATAATTTCCAGCATCATTCTGACTGTGCTGTAACTTTGAGTACAGTACTGATATTTCCTGAATTGCATCAATCTATTATATAAACATGGGGCATACATGAAGACTTGATGAAGAATTGATACAGCAATTGCTTCTATGTGCTAATTTTGTTACTGGCAGAATTATGTTCCAGAGATGGTCTCAGTGTGACACTTGTAAAAGAGATGAAGTTGTAATAATACAGTTGTGATGATCTCTCTCTAACTTCCTAAATGGACAGGATGGATGGATGGGCTCATATGTAACCCAGTTGTTTGAGACCCCAGACACCAGGTGACTGGTGAGTTCTAGTCCTGCCTTAGACATGAAATCTGGATGTTTGAGACCTCAGTGTTTGAGGCCCCAGGCCAAATACCAGGTGACTGGTAAATTCTAGTCCTGCCTCAGGCATGAAATCTGGCTTTTTGAGACCCCAGTGTTTGAGACCCCAGGCCAGATACCAGGTGACTGTGAGTTCTACTCCTGCCTTAGGCATGAAAGCCGGCTGAGTGACTTTGGGCTAGTCAATCTGTCTCAGCCCAACCTGTCTCACAGGGTTGTTGTGGTACAGGAAAAGAGGAGTAGGAAGGAGTACAGGTAGTGCTCGACTTACAACACTTCATTTAGTGACCATTTAAAATCACAAAATAGCACTGAATAAAGTAACTTATAACAGTTATAATCTTTGCAGCATCCCCACGGTCATGTGATCAAAATCCAGATGCTTGGCAACTGTTTCATATTTATGACAGTGTCCCTTTTAGGATCTTCTGACAAGCAAAGTCAATGGGGAAGCCAGACTCACTTAAAAACTGGATTACTAACTTAACAACTTCAGGGATTCACTTAAGAACTGTGGCAAGAAAGGTGTCATGCCCCTGTTGGAGACTGACTCCAAGGGAGAGGAGGAACAGCCAACAGGAAGTGGAAGTTGTCTCTGGAGGTTGTGGAGGAGGCTGGGGAAGGGCAGACGTTGGTTGGACAGTCAGAGGAAGACCCAGGCCCATCCCCTCTCCATCCTAGGGCATGAAGGGAGGAGAGGATAAGGGAGATATATGAATGGCATGGTCTATGGGGAAGGTAAGGGCCTTGATCCTCTTCATGGGCTGCATCTGTAAGAACTGGTTAAAAGGACAGACATGCATATGGGCAGGTACTGGAAACAAAGCATGGAAATATCTCTACTCTGTCATTCCTCTCTGAGTTTGGCCTCCTTCCCAGTGTGTGTTCCGATATCTGTGGATGTCTTCAAGCCCTTATCTTGCCTGGTTCCATTAATTGCTTCAGTGTGGTTTGTGTTGTTTTTACTTTTTCTAATTTATAGGTATTTTTAGTTTAAACGGCATTTCCTCCTTTTCATAACTGCTTGTGGGGGAGTTTTTTTGTCTCCAGTCAAGGATATTTGGAGCTTTGAAGCAAAGTGAAGGAATAAAAGGGGCTTCACCTGTTTTTGTATTTCTGTATTTATTTTGTATCCTACCCTGGGTCATCGCAAAAGGCCTTAAAATGGGTCAAAGCTCACTTAGCAAAATGTCTCACTTAAGAACATAAGATTTTTGGCTCAGTTGTGGTTGTAAGTCAAAGATTATTTGCCTTATGAATGTTCACCACCTCGAGTTATTTATAAAATAATAAAGGTGGGATTAAAAAAATCAAGCAAATAAAAATTGTACGTAATCCACATCTAAAAAGTTGTTATACGATAGGCATGCAAATTTAGTGCATTCTCACAATGTAGTAATTGTGCCTGGATCCAGGGGAGTATCCCTCATTAGGGATAATAATCCTGTGCCGACTCTTGACAGGGAGGAATTGTTCTATGCTTGGAATCATGCTTATATTATATCAGGCCTTTCAGGAGAGCATGGAGAAACCAACAGAAGAATCCAATGAGAAGATAGAAAATGTAAACTGACCCTCAACCAGTTAGAAAATGTAAACTGACCCTCAAAACCAAGCACCATAATAAAAACAGCAGCCTTTAGGTGAACCACACTTGTAAGAATTAGATTTTGCTACAGAGCAAATAGAATCTGGGCTAGGCTCGGAAGCCTTTTAACTATCCATTTAATTGAAGCTTGTGACAGAAAATAAGATGGCTGGGAACTGATCCTGCAAAGATTTGATGGTTTTTGCACATTGCCAAGGGGTTTTCAAGAAGATGTGCCATGCAAATTTAATTTACTGGGTTAATGTTAGATATTACTGTAACGGGCTTTATTTGAAAGCTCTCTGTAGCCATATTAACCTTGGGCCCCTCTGCAGATTTAACTGCAGTTTGAATTGGAGCTCTTTTCTCCATCCTCCACCCCTTATGTAACTCCCTAGGTTTCTGATAGTTTGTTCTCTGCACAGCGTGAAAGAGAACAGCTGCACTTATAAGCATATTATGCTCTGATTCTCATGTAATATGTCACATATACAGCCACTGATATGGTTTTATGGTTCATTTCACTTTATCTGTCCAAAGATAATCTCTAACAATGTGATTGCAATGAGGATGGGAGAGAAGTTACAATGTTGGGCGATCTGTGCTGGTCTGTACAAATCTACATAACTACTCAAGTCCCCTCCAGAGCAGGCCTGCCATCAGTTCCCACCCTGCTGATGAAAGCCCAGACATGCTGGGCAGGCCATGTTGCAAGGATGTCAGACCATCGCATCCCTAAACAGCTCTTCTGTGGTGAGCTGTCTCAAGGAAAGCGATCGTACAGGGGACAAAGGAAGCGATACAAAGACACATTGAAAGCCTCCTTCAAGCCCCTGGACATCAACACCACTTCCTGGCAAACCCTGGTACAAGATCGATCAACATGGCGCACATTGATCCACCAAGGCTGCCAGACATTTGAAGACAGAAGAACAACTACAGCACAAAAGAAGTGAGCACCCCACAAAGCCAGAGCTGCAAATGCTGCAACACTGGTGCCCACACATCTGCCCGACATGTGGCAGAACATTCTGTGCCATATAGGCCTTACCAGCCACCTACGGACACACCGTGGACAGCCCACAACCTGTTAGATGTCAAGGTCTTCTTCAAACATGATGGATGAACATCATACAACCACTAGAGGGCAGCAAAGGGCTTCTGCGTTTCTTTGCTGCTCTCTAATGATCCTCTGGGTATTAGCAGTTTAAATCTAATAGACAACTACAATGGAAAACAGTCTGCCAATTTGAACAAGCCCAAAAACATGTGTCCAGCAAAGATAAGTAGTTTGCCTCAACCTTCTCTTCATTACTAAAAGGTCATGCTTACAGGAAGATGTGGGGTTTCTTTTCTATAATTTATATCAATACATTTATATCAAGCACCTGAGTTCTTTGTTTTTGTTTTTAATATCAAGGAAACAAGTATACCAGTGTGTAAAAAAATATTAGGAGCTAGAAGGTACTGATAGTTGCAATTCTCCAGGTTACTCAGTTCAGGCTGGTCTGGGATATCTGTAGGACAGGATTGTCAAACTCTCGGTCCATGAGCAGGATGCGCCACACCCTGTTTAGCAAAGGGGGGGAAAGTCCTGATGTCACATGACACGTCTGTGACAACGTGAGCTTGACACCGCTGCTGTAGGATGATTTTTAAACTATGAAAGGAGTTGGGTCAGGGGTGGTATTCACAGGTTCTGACCAGTTCTGGAGAACCGGTAATGGTAATTTTGAGTAGTTCAGAGAACCGGCAAATGCCACCTCTTACGGGAGATTTTACAGTATCCTTCCTCTGCCATGCCCACCAAGCCATGCCCACAGAACCGGTAGTAAAAAAAATTGAATCCCACCACTGAATTGGGTAGCTTTTAGAACTAAAAAAGTTGCTGTGTCAAAGCTCTTTTGTTCATAGGCAACTAAAAGAAAGAGACAGAGAGAGACATGGGGGGAGGGAGGGAGGGAAGGAAGGGAAGGGAAGGGAAGGGAAGGGAAGGGAAAGAAAGAAAGAAAGAAAGAAAGAAAGAAAGAAAGAAAGAAAGAAAGAAAGAAAGAAAGAAAGAAAGAAAGAAAGAAAGAAAGAAAGAAAGAAAATGTTGCTAGAATTTATTTCATGTATATCACTAAAGTGAAATAAATTCTAGCAACATTTTCTTTCTATTCTGGCTATTTCCATATCTTCTCATTTACAGCTTAATGTTTGAAACAGTCCTCAACATTAATATCAGCATTACAGCTTAATTTCCTAACCCATTTCAGCAGAAGCAATTAGATTCCCATATGTTGGTTTGTATATGAGTCTACATGAGCCTCTTCAATTATAGAACAAACATGTGCATGATACACTTTATGTTTCATTGAAATCTGTGGAAGGAAAATGAACTTCCATTTCCAGAATCAATGTACCTTCTGATGCCAAATCCTTGTGATAAACTACAAGAACAGGCCATGGTGTTCAGGCAATGCTTGCAACCACTCGGCATCGACTATCCTGTCTTGGAAGCATATTAAGGCACTGTTGTTCTTCTCCAGCAGGTTTTGTATGTTTTAAAAAATTGGTCAGCCTTAAGTGACCTACGCTGTGCTTATTTCTGTTTGACCATTTTAATCTCTGTTGTTTGGATTTTTGACTTGGTGTTGAATCCTTAGAATATAGTTTGGCTCCTTGATGCTCTTCATTTATCCCTAGAGTCATGTCAGATTCTGTGTAACTCTCCTTTTTTTTCACGTTCTCTCTTTCTTTTCTAATCTTTTCCTCTAAACAGTTGTTAAAGCTTGCCCCAAGTTAACTGTAGTTAATTCTTGATTCATCTTGCAGTGAGTATTATATGAATAGTGGAAGTCTGTCCTTGCCTCACGGTGATTGATAGTGAGGTCTATTTGTACATATCGATTGGGATAAAAAATTAGTAGTTTGCAATCGGAAAGGCAAATTAGTCATCAAAAAGTAGATGCTTGGAGTATTTTAAGAGTTCCTTGATTAATTATCTTGATGTGAGTTCTTTTGACAATAAGTTTTATGATGCTGAGATGTGAGAGGATGAGGCAGTAGTACCAGGTTATTGCAAATTCTACTTTTACTCTTTAGCTGATTTATTTTGCTTAGCCTCCTTCCAATAAGACACAAATGTCTGAAGTGACTCCATCTGGGAATAACAAGATCATTTTTTTTCAGGTAACAATTCTGTTGCCAAAAGTCACATGCAATCTTTGAGTACAATGATATAGATTTTTGAAATGCTAACATTAATATTTTTAAGGGATCTTAGCACTATTTAATAAAAAAAGAAATATTCACATTTTTTCCTTACAAGATCCTTACAAGGTCCATTATCACTTCTACTTATCAATCAAATTGAACAGTTTCTTTCCCTAATGCATAATCTTCAATTAGAAAAGATAAAAATTCATCTTTAAGCAATTCTGAAAATTCAGTTCATGGTGAACTATTTAAATAAGACATATCATAATATGCTAAGCGCTTTTTGAAACTCTTCCACATGCTTATGCTGCATTACTCAAAGACAACCTTTTTTTTTAAAAAAAAAAAAGTAGAACTTTTATAATTTATGTTTTTATAAATATATTGCATAGAGAAGTTTGTTTTTGTATTGAACCGGGATGGTACAATTTTCACAAGAAACATGTAAAATATGAATTGAACAATTTATACATGCATGGACATGTGTCTTTTATAACTTTTGTTTAATAAAATTAATATCAACCATGATATCTGTGTTGTCATCTCTTTACAGCATTAAAAAAGATTCAGTGCATCTGAAAGCATTAAATAAAAATAAAAGTATGAAATTTACCTCTGAAAACAATGGGCTTATTTATTTGGACTATTAAAGCAATGCAAAGAATAAGGACAAAATAATAAGTTTGACAAAAATATGCAGAAATTTTGCTTAAGCAAAAGGGGCTAAAATATTTTGTAAGTACAAAACATCCAGATAACATTTGGAAGTGGCTCAGACAGACACTTCCTTAATTCACTGAACTCTAAGAAAGAGAAGGAAGTACCTGGTTTCCCTGAAAATAACACCAGGTCATATCAATTTTTGCTCCAAAAGATGCATTAGGGCTTATTTTTCTGTGTGTGCAGTGGAACTGGAGGACGAGGTAGCGCGGGGCAACATGCAGAGGCTGCCTCTCCTGGCTTCTGCACCGCCTGCTGCTGGTGCACTACCACGAGGCGAGGTAAGGCAGGTAGCAGGGTGGTGCCACACTGTGCCCTTGTGTTTCAGCCCCTGCCATCCAACCTCTTCCTCCAGCTCCATCACACACAAGCAGTGATGAGCCTCCCACCTACCGCCCCACCCGCAATGGCACTGGTGAACAGGAATTCAGCCAGGACTCCCCTCCATGCTCTGCTCTGCCTGGGCCTCCACGGGCACCCCCAACACAAGTGTCTTCGAGCTGGCCACACCCAATTTAACTGGGGCTTATTTGGGTGTGCGTAGGACTTATTTTAGGAGCATGCTGAAAATCATGCTAGGGCTTATTTTCTGGTTGGGTCATTTTCGGGGAAACATGGTATACCACATTTAGAGGTGCAAGAGTCCCATTGCAGCCAATTTCAATAAAAGCCATTGAAGCCTTCCCATGAAGTCAATTTCATCTTCTGCTTAAACTAGTAGGACTGGCCAGAAAGGAACTATTTTTTTTTAAGGAATGCTACAGCAATCAATGTCAAATTTTGAAGTTGAAAATTAAAATGAATTGCTTTCTCTTTAAATGTGTTAATTCATTTCAATTCTAGTATAATTGCATTATATATTTCTATTATGAATAAATCAATTGTAATTTGGTTTGAAAATATAGCTTCAGTGATATAGACAAATTATTCTGTACTTAAAGTGAAGCCTGCATAATGTAAATGTACATTATGAAATAAGTACCAGCACATGATATGAAATTTCTTTCTTAAATAGACATATACAATGCTATTAGGGACATATAATGCATTGATCGTATTTGTCCTTTATGTGAAAAGAATCAGAAGGTCAATATCTGCATATTATGCAACCATTGATTAAAACTTTGGCTTCCACAACTTCTAGCCTTCTAAAAAATGCCATTTACGAATCTTCAGAAAAAAAGAAATATATCTCAGATATTTCATACTTATATTATTCTAAAATAGTATATATAAAGGTACATTCACTTTGTTAGGATCAGAAGAAAGTGATGAAATGATGAACATAGAGCTTCAATGATAGAAGTGAATTATTAAAATAATAAGGAATAGCATATTATGTATTATGTATTAAAATAATAAGGAATAGCATATTTGTTGCTAAGCAACATGTATGGCACAAAGTTATGATGTCATCAACCTTTGAAAAGCATAGAATCATAGCTAATAAAAATGGAAGAAAATGCTTGTTCTATACTTTAAGGTAAAAAAAAATCATGGTCAAGGTTTTTCCTTTAGTTACTTTATACATCTTTGAATATTGTAGACATGGATGAGTGATATAATTAGATATTATAAAGGAATAAGGTTTGAAATGTGATTCTGTCTCCAATTATTAAACGTTAGTGCAGGAAGTGTGACTTAGCTCAACTGACTTTGAAATATGGACTGAATAAAATTCCCAGGCATCCTTAGTAATGATTAACCTGAAATCTTTTCACTGTACATAGGATGCACATATAAGACACTCACAAATTATTTCATCCTATTGTGTTCGTAATGATTCACCTTAAAGCCTTTTGAGTGAGAATCAATTATGTTCTACATTGTGAGCTTCAGCAATCAAATATTTACTCAGTATGTAATTTATTTTAAAAAAAGGAAAAGGAAAAAAGGAAAAAAAAAGGAGGAAAAGAGAGGGGGGGGGGGGGGGGGGGGGTGGTGGTGTGGTTTTTGGGGTTTTTGGGGTGTTTGGGGGGGGGGGGGGGGGGGGGGGGGGGGGGGGGGGGGGGGGGTTTGGGGGGGGGGGGGGGGGGGGGGTGGGGGGGGGGGGATTTTTTTTTTTTTTTTTTTTTTTTTTTTTGGTTTTTTTTTTTTGTGTGTTTTTTTTTTTTTTTTTTTTTTTTTTTTTTTTTTTTTTTTTTTGTTTTTTGGTTGGTTTTTTGTTTTTTTTTTGGGTGGGGGAGTTTTTTTATTTTTTTTTTTTTTTTTTATTTTAATGAAAGGGGGGGGATGGTTAAATTTTTTTTTTTTTTTTTTTTAAATTTTTGGGGGGGGGTAGGATTTTTTCCAACAGGGGGGGGGGGAGAATTTTTTTTTTGGAAATTTTTGGGTTTTTTCAATTTTGTATTTATAAATACATCTGGTGTGGATATAAAAGGAAAAAAAATAAAATAGGAATGCTCCTTTTAAAAGGCAAGAATGGGGGTGTAGGGAAGTGAACAATAACGGTTGCATGGTAACATTTGAACTCTGTCTCTCTCAAGAGTCTTTATGGCTTTTTGATTGCTACAGTGGATAAATGGTCAAATGTGGGTTGATGAAGTGATCTTAAAATGGAAATTATAAGGTAAAAACATGCCTGATTGGCTAATCAGAGGAACCTTTCATCAGTGGCTGCTGTATCCTGGCTTTCAGTCAGAATTGAAGTGTTATAATCTATGTTAAAAGCCTCTCAGATATGGCAACCACCATTAAATGGAGGCAATGAATGCAAAGGGGCAACTGAAACCTCTACAACCATAATATCCTTTGGTCAACTTGTACTTTTGTTCTTTGTCTCCCAAACTCCAAATTCCCAAGTGTAAGACAATTATAATGAAGGGGAGGGAGTATATAAGCTAAATAGAAACAAATTCTGTGTTACAATTAGTAATCTGAATTTCAAAGTACAGTCTTTGGGGCATTTATGAAACATGCACTTACAAATTGTATTCATACCATCATTTTATTCAATATATATTTTTATTTAATATATGTCTTCATTATATATTATAATATATTTATTATATATCATATATCTATCTATCTATCTATCTATCTATCTATCTATCTATCTATCTTTATCTATCTATCTGTCTATCTATCAACAATCCCTACCTACCTATCTACTATCTACCGTGTTTCTCCAACAATACGGCCTCCAGCAATAGGAAGACCCAGCATGTTTTCTAGGCATAAAATCAAATTAAGCCCCTCCCCCCAAATTTAGGCCTAGTTTAAAACATGCAAAATAGGGGGAAGGGTGGGGGGACTTGCCATTTGGAGTGCCGTTGGAGCTACCACTGCCATTTGGAGTGCCCTTGGAGCTGCTGCCGCCGCTTGGAGCTGCCTCTGCCGCTTGGAGCCGCCGCCGCCATTTGGAGCTGCCTCTGCCATTTGGAGCCGCCGCCGCCGTTTGAGCTGCCTCTGCCGCTTGGAGCTGCTGCTGCCGCTTGGAGCCGCTGCTGCCGCTTGAAGCTGCCGCTTCCGCGTTTGGAGCACTACCGCTGTTTGGAGCACCACCGCCACTCCAAACACGGCGGCAGCTCCAAACACGGAAGCAGCAGCTCCAAACGTGACGGCGGCACTCCAAACGGCGCCGCGGCTCCAAACGGCAGAGGCAGCTCCAAACACGGAAGCGGAGCCACCGCCGCCATTTGAGCTGCCGCCGCTGTTTGGAGTACCATTGAGCTGCCTCTGCCGCTTGGAGCTGCCTCTGCCGCTTGGAGTTGCCGCTCCGCTTGGAGCACTACCGCTGTTTGGAGCACCACCGCCACTCCAAACACGGCGGCAGCTCCAAACGCGGAAGTGGCAGCTCCAAACGACGGCGGCAGCTCCAAACGGCGGCGGTGGCTCCGCTTCGTGTTTGGAGTGCTCTGCCGCTTTGGAGCGCCGGCGCGCGTTTGGAGTGCCGCCACATTTGAGCTGCTGCTTCCGTGTTTGAGCTGCCGCCGTGTTTGGAGTGGCGGTGGTGCTCCAAACAGCGATAGTGCTCCAAACGCGGAAGCGGCAGCTTCAAACGGCGGCGGTGGCTCCAAACGGCGGCAGCAGCTCCAAACGGCAGAGGCAGCTCCAAACGGCAGAGGCAGCTCCAATGGTACTCCAAACAGCGGCGGCAGCTCCAAATGGCGGCGGTGGTTCGATTCCGTGTTTGGAGTTGCCTCAGCCGTTTGGAGCCGCCGCCGCTTGGAGTGCCGCTGTCACGCTTGAGCTGCCGCCCGTGTTTGGAGTGGCAGTGGTGCTTCAAACAGCGGTAGTGCTCCAAACGCGGAAGCGGCAGCTTCAAACGGCGGCGGCGGCTCCAAACGGCAGAGGCAGCTCCAAACGGCAGAGGCAGCTCCAAACGGCGGCAGCAGCTCCAACGGCACTCCAAACGGCAGTGGAATGGGCAGAAGGAAAGCAACAGAGGCAGGTGCCAAAGGTCTTGGGTCTGCAGCAAAGGTGTTTGGTGGGAGTAGGGAGCTCTCTGCGCTTCGCCATGATCGCCCCTTAGGAGCAGCTGGTGGCGAGGCTGCCCGCGGGGCTCTAGATGAGGATGAAAGGGGGAAATTACCCTCGAAAGACGGCCTAGCCGTTTTTCGGCTCAAAAATATAAGGCCCGGCCTTATTATGTGAGAAACACGGTATCTATCTATCTATCTATCTATCTATCTATCTATCTATCTATCTATCTATCTATCTATCTATCTATCTACCTATCTACCTATCTACCTACCTATCTACCGTGTTTCTCATATAATAAGGCTGGGTCTTATTTTTTTTTTTTGAGCCCTGAAAAAATGGCTAGGCCGTCTTTTCGGGGGTGACTTAATTCCCCCCACTTGCATCTTTGGGTGGGCGGGCGGCGACGGCTTGGATGTTGACCTCGGTGTTGGTGGGGCACTTCGTATCGGGGTCAATGCAGGCAGCACCATATCCAGGTGTGCAACAAAAGTACTTCCTAATGGCAAGCCCCCCCACCATTCCCCCCCATTTTGCATGTTTTATTATAGGCATTAATTTGGGGGGAGGGGCTTAATTTCATTTCATGCCTATGCTGGGACTTCCTATTGGGGGAGGCCGTATTGTTGGAGAAACAGGGTATCTATCATCTATCTTTGGACAACTTCTACACATCTTCAGTCTCCCCAGATCTTGGGGAAGATTACAGAGAATTCAGTGGATTGTTTTGTTTCAGATCTGAAATGGGATGGAAGTGATACTGATTGTTCCTATGGAGTAATATTCATCAGGACCTAGATGGAGTGAGTGTAAATCATCTAGTCTCTGGATAACTCAGCAGACTTCAGAACTGTCAACCATAGTAGTTTTGTAGACTTCTTGCAAGGTTTGCAAGTAGCGTAATGTTCTTCAGTGGATCGGTTCTTTCCTGACTATTCAACAAAATCTTGAAAATTCAAGCTAATATCAATACACACCAGGTGGAAGTAAGGGCTCCCACATTACTAATTTACCAATATTATTTTTCCCCATTTGTATGAATGTTAAATGTGACATCAGAGATTCCCAATATTTTTGAGAAATTGAATTTTGAAAGGATATTATGGACATTCTCACAGAGTATTTTGGGAAAGAGGAATAGGGAACAGGTTTGGTGGACCCAGGAATATTTTTTAGAAAAAGTACATTGCTATAGACTGATGCTTTTCTTCCCAACAAGTTTATTTCCTATTTAATAATTTTATTTTAAACATATTGAATAAACAGATTTTGTAGAAGCTTGGTGAACATCAAGGGAAAAATCTACAATCTACGGGTGGGTTTTTAAATTTGCATGTAGTCAAGATTGAAAAAGGCTCAGCTTGAACAAAAGATCAACAGGATATTTAAATTGTCCATTAATTGCAGGATTTTAAAATGCAGTAGTAAGGCAATGCATATCTATAAAATAGCATAACTGCAAGGTCTAATAAAAATATTTTTGGTCAATTTTTTGTTATTGGTTTTAGGTGAGAAGTCTTCCTTATATTTAGACATCATATACATTTGGCACTGAAGAGTATCTTAAATTATTTACATTGTTCAATGCTTAATTATGTTATTTTACTGTTCCTGAAAACCTGACACAAAGCAAATTTACATTACTGTGCTCCTAATTAGCCAATAATCCTTAAGGATTTGAATGATACATACCCAAAGTAATTTCTTTTTTGCCTAGGAATTTATTTATATTGGTTTCAGATAAAGCACTATGACGAAGGGCATTTTAATGTTGACAGCGCTCAGTGGTTTAATCTGTTCATCAGAGTCTCTTACAAAACCAAATACCCTTTTTATGCAAAAGAAAAATCAACAAGCAATCGGTAAATTTTTAAAAAGGCAAATTGATTTTTTCACTTTTTTAAGAAGTCCATAGTTACTCAGCCAATTATTATGTCCATATATTCCTATTGGTTAGTGTTGTGAACTAAAGAAATATAATTAATAAAGATTCATTGCCTAGCAGGATCGTAATCCTGCACGTCCTATTGGCCCATATAATGGCAAGTTATGATTGGTTCATTCCGAGCAATCTGACTGGCTGTTGGCAGGCCGCGCCAAGATTCAAACGCTATAACTTTATCCATTGGTTATCCGGATAGCAGCTTACTCTATAAAAGAGTGACTGCTAGCCGGGTTTTTTTGTCTCTGTTATGCTTGTGAATAAAGAGCTGAAGTTCACGGTTTACAGTCTGGTCTCCGTTCATTAAACCCATGCCTCAAACTTAACAGTTAGGATAAAGGAAACTCTGTGGGTAGGCATATATGACTATTTCTAAAGCATCAGACAATTTTTCAGTCAATGTCTTCCTTATTCTAAAAGACCGATTCATTTTTCTGTCCTTCAGATAAATTTGTTGACTTCTGCTTTTCATTAAATCTATTTTAATAAGTTCTCTAAGAAACTTATATATTTCCCCCACACACTCCTACACAGACAAACACATTTACACGTGTGTTAAAATCAACTTTTAAAATTATCAATTTGATTTTTAATTAATTTTATTGCTTTTTAACAATAACAAAAGAGAGAAAGTTTTCAGATCATTTCATGTTCATCTTAGAAATTTGATTAAAGCATCTATGAAATGTTAACTGAATGGACTTTTAAAAAATCATTGCTTTATAGAACTTGCTACCTAATATTAGTTTTGTTTAAATTAAAACATCCCCACTTAGCACTCGATATTGGAAATATTAAACTATCTGGAAACATACCTGAATCCCTCTAATTATAATATCTCCATGTTTCTGAGAGCATTTACATGAAAGTTTAGAAACTAGAACTTTCTAAAAGGAACAGTTAGTGAACATTCTTTCTATAAAATGGAGACCTATTCATGCTATTTGACTAGCAGAAACTAATAATGCCTTTTGTGTGCAATGCTAAGTCAAATAGGATCTACTGCAGGAGTGTTAAACTCATGGCCCATGGACCGGATGCATCACATGCTGGCCACGCCCACCTCCATTTTAGGGGGAAAAGGGGTGGATACGTCACATGGCAACAGGTCGCTGAGAGTTTGACACCCTTGATCTACTGTATTGTATGTGCAGTTTCAAACCTTTACAGTTGCTGGTATTTTAAAATGAAGAGGCTCATCACAGTGATATAAGATTGAGAGTTCAGTTTAAAGAATGGAATATTGATTATTTTTAATATCGTTATTTTTTAATATAGAAATAATTCAGAATAGGTTGCTTCAAAGGAAAAAATGCAATATAATCAAATTGTTTTAATTGCTTCAATAGCAGAGCATTAATTCTATTGATTTTTATCTACTCAGTGAAGATTTAAACTGTTAAATACTTTTAAAATGTATTTACAGAAATACAATGTATATTATGCAAAGATTATTGGTAGCTGAAGCCCAACAGTTGCCTTGTTCTGAGTTTCTTGAATATACCATCACAGGGGTTACAAAAGACTCATGTTATGATCTTAATATTTAGAACTGAATCTTTCACATATGTGTTTGATAAGACATTCATCAACTTTCTTTGATTCTCACTGGCTTATGAATATAAACCAATAGACAAGCGTATATTGAGTAATTATAAGTGAATGTTCAACCTGTGCAAGTTTAGTGGAAATTGTAAGGCCTAGTCGTCATTAGAAATATCAGTCAAAGAAGGTTCAGAAAAAAGGTAGAAGAAACTTGTCAGAGAAAGAACATCTATTTCAAGAAGTACCCTTATATAATGAAACCAGCTTTTTCATGAAATCATTAACATTACCTTGTGAAACTTTTCTTTTTGCATATCTTTAAATAAAATATTTCTTTTTATCTGCCTAGGAAGATATGAAGTTGCTTTATACAAAAGAAATGTTGATAATCATTAAGTTCAGTATTGCTTATATCAGCCATCTTTCACCTAAAATGTTCAAATTAATTAGGCTATTATACCTCCTGAAAGATATAAATGAGCGGTTTCTAAGAGTCAAACATGTATTTTTACAACTAAAGAACAGCACTTGTGTGGTTTTCACAAATGTATAACACTTCAAAAGTAGCAACCTGATGGAACTTCTGATGAACCGCGGTGACATAGTGGTTAGAGTTCAGTACTGCAGGCTACTTCTGCTGCCTGCTGGCTGCCTGCAATTTGGCAGTTCGATTCTCATCTGCTCAAGATTGACTCATCCTTCCAAGGTGGGTAAAATGAGAAGCCAGAAAGTTGGGGGAAATATGCTGACTCAGTTAAAACTGCTTGGAGAGGGCTGTAAAGCACTGTGAAGCTGTATATAAGTCTGCTGCAAACAAGCTCTATATAACTTTCTTGACAACTGCATGATGTTGCATGCAGATACACTCACGTGAACAGTCCTCAATTTATCCCAGACTTCCTTTGCAGTCTTTAAATCAGCTACATTGATAAACTGACCATCTTCTAAACTTAAGATGATATAAGCAAATGCTCTATCATGCAGCTTCTGATCTGCAGCATTCAATGGTGCCTGGGGTGGATTTTTCAACAATATTCCAAAGCTGTTTAGCTTTCAGGAAATATTCCATCTTTGCAGCCCAAATAATATAGTTCTTTTGATCCAAATGGGGTAGACAGCTTTCTTTAATTTTTTCAGCCATCCCGCAAAGCCTCTTGCCTTGTTTCTTACTTTTAACACAGGCAGTCTCTCAGCTTTAATTACAATTCAGTCTTTTTCTGGCCTTCTGGGCCCATAACCTATTCAGAGTTTTTGCAGTGTTAATTCAGTGTCAGAAAAATAAACACAGATGGCTGATGCTTCATTTAACATCTTTAGAAACATAATAAGTAGATTTTACAAATCAGTTGTAGATTTCTCCAACACGGAGCAAACTCAGACAAAAGCATGTTGCAGGTAACTTCAGTAGCAAGCATTATATACAGCAGAGGAGAGAAGTAGTTTCATTTTCAATAGACAGACTCTGAGCTTAACTTAGCTTCAGAGCTGCAGAGCTTAATATAGAGCCATGCCTAGACTACTTTTAGTTTCAGTTTCCAGCCTAGGCTACTTCTAGTTTCAGCTTCCAAAACAATGCTCATTGGCTGACTTAGTTGCTATGCCTATTCATTGGCTGACCTTGTTACCATGCTCTATTCCAATCATAAATGTACTCTGACAAAGAAGTTGCATATTATGCATGCCTTCAAATTTGTGGAAGGCTATTGTGTTGAACTTTGTATTATGTTGAAGTTCACTTAGAGCAGAGGTCTCCACTTGGCAATTTTAAGACTTGTGGACTTCAACTTCCAGAATTCTTCAGCCAGCTATACTGGGACTTGAAGTCCACAAGTCTTAAAGTTGCCAAGTTTGGGGACCCCTGACTTAGAGATTCAATTTAAACCTACAGTTTAACTAAGAGGACTAACTTTTGCATGCAAGCATAAATAACAAGCTAACCAATAAAAAGCATTATAATAGAAGATTGGGACAAAACAAATATTTGGAGAAGTATCAAGATACTAGGAAACCTTCCTAGAGGAAAACAAACCACCAATTCTTCCCAACAAATTCTACTTTAAATATCAAGAATATTTAGGGAATAGCAACAGAATATGGCCACAGTGAAACATTTAAATAAATATGCAATACCTTCTTATCTATATCCCATATTCAAAATTAGATAAAAAATTAATAACATTCTAGAGCCCTAGAATTAGCTTTTCTCCATATACTCCTAAAGGTAAGCATCTGTATCTCAGCTTATTTTAATCACCCTAAAAACCAGTGTATTAATTCTCATTCTCTTCCTTTGTATCTTTTCATTCATTCATTCATTCATTCATTCATTCATTCATTCATTCATTCATTCACTCAACTAATGAATTTTTGCCAGTATCAGCTTCTTCAAACACTATCCCAACAAAAACCAACACTTATAGATCCATCTTACTTCAAAATGTTCTGTGTTTCCAGCCAATCGTTCAGAAGGCTGGTGACAGGAATGCTAAAATAATGGAAGTTGTTTATGTTGTCCTTTACAAATTGTTCAATTTAATGCTTTGTTACGTTTAATCTGAGTAATGAATCCAGATGTTGCACTGATGGCTGCATTAAAAATGATTAAATAAATAAAGACAAACAGATCATGATACCTGATAATTTCCAGCTGACTCAACTTGGTTGTAATTTCGGCAATATGGATTTGTTGCACCAATGGCCTCCTTCTGAGGAAGACAACTTTTGCCATTACAACAAACCTTGGCAAATTCACACTGAGTATTTCCAAGGAAGGAATGCATGCTGATATAAATGTGGAATAGAACTTCTAATTTTTCAGCATCAGTGGGTGATTTTGCACCATTTACAGAGAGGTTTTGGGGTGTGAATATTTTTATATAAAACAAAAATGCAGGTGGCATAAAATGAATTACATGAATTCTGTTATGCAAACAGCTTGCTCCCAATAGTGCTTACTGACTAGTGTATGAGACTGAGCAGTACTTAAAATAGGTGAGATGTGCTATAGAGAATGTTACAAATTATTTTCTCAATTCATATGCGCTAAATATACACATGCATGCATACACACTCAGCCCACCCAACTACACATACATACAGATAAACACAAACTTTATTAACTCTCATGTGCACCTTGATTTTAATATGAGATGAATTACAGGACATGCATAATATATTAGACAAAAATAATACATGTATTACATTTATACACTGTTCACCTCCTAATGTATACCTCCAGATAAGTATTTATAGACACTTCTACTTTTACCATTAAAAATGATTTGATTGGAAGGTCAATAGAAGTTATGCCCTTTTGCTAATAATGTGAAAAAGAAGTCTCATTACCATGTCTCATAAGTCACAGCATGTCTTTTTTCTTATAAAAATAGTTACCACACAAAATTCCTGAACTATGGCAAGGGACATGTGTTAAAGAACAGGTTCAGAGACCATGGAGAGTAGAGGTTAAATCTTACATAAAATTCCATCATTTTCTGAGTCTAGGTCTTTTCAATATCTGAAATCCCAAACCCAGTGTGGGAAGCTCCCTCCCAGAAGAATGAAACATTTTGAGGAATATTAAAAAAAGGCAGAATATTATATTTTCCTAAATGAGAAATGGAGAAACATGTTTTTTTAGAGGCAGGAAGCAGACTCAGTCTTTCTTAATAGCCCCAGCAGATATTTTGTGCCCATTAAGAAAGATTGGGCCAGCTTATTCAGAAAGCAGCCTCCACCTTTTCTTAATAGCCCACAGCAGATTACAGCACTTAAGAGATAAAGAGCTTATTGAAAAAAGACAACTATCTAGATAGCTCTATTCATAAGCAAATACCCTCACCCAAGAGCCAAAACAGGACAAAAGCCATTAAGCCACAATAGAAATTGCCCGACACCCTTTCAGAACACAAGCCTTCATTTCATCACCCTCAGAGAAGTCCAAACTTCAACCTAACTTAGCTCAGACAAACACCTAGGATTTGTATTTCCTCTTTGCCTATAGAGCCAGCTATGACCCCTACATAACCTCTACATGGCCCCATGGGAATCTAACAACAGCCAATAGAAGACATGTTCTTGCACAGGAACAGGAAGCTCAAGTGCAAAGCTCAAAGAAGGTATAAAAACCCCTCACTCCCCTCAACTCTCCATTTTGTCAGCTGCTCAGAATCCATGTGCTTCTGCTTCATCATTAAACCATCTTTCCAATCAGCCTCCATGTTTCCAGTGTCTTTCTTCCATCTTGGAACTGAACCAGATGGATATTTCTTCCCACACCAGAAAACTTCAGGAGTAGATTATGGGACAAGGCTGGGGCACCTGAATTTGGAAGATAAGTACTGTATTTCTGTCAGCATTCCAGAAAACTTCCATTCCAATCAGTAACTTCGAGACAACCATACCTCAAAAGTACATTTATTAGAATATAGCAACTGGCACATCTGTGGAATCCCGAATCTGAAAGTTTTTGGGCTCCCCACAATTTCCCAAACTACAAATCCATCCCACCTTGGCTGTCATCACATCACATGGCCCAATGACGATCCATCCAAAGTAATATTCTTATTTCATCCTGCGCCATACTCAATGACCTTGAACTAACAAAAGAATTTTATTTTGTCTGCTTGGAGCTACTCAATTGAATCCATCCGCTGCCACTTTCTCAAGCTTATGGCAGCGTGGAATATAGCTTCCAAAGCTGACAATTTCATTCCTATGTCAGGGCCTCATCTATTCTGAATAGTTAATTCAACTTGAAAGCTGATCTAAATAGTTTTTCTCCCATTGCAAATGATAGCTAGCAAATCAATTGACAAAATTCCTGGAAGTGAGCAAAACGGCATTAAATGTATTTGTGGTATTGTTAATAGAATAACTCTGCAAGGCTTGGACACTTCAATATCAGAACTATCCAAGACAATTCTGCGATTTCCATACCTGCCAGACAGGAAACCTTGATGTTCTTACCTGTTACTCTGAAAGTTCACACAACTAGGACTAACAGTAGGAATGACAATAGCTAGTTGTGAGAATCTAGTTATGCACGTAGCTTGGCCTTTTTTCTGAAGCTTTGTAGAATCCCTTGAGCTTCAAAGCAGAAAGAGAAGAGAGACAAAACCATTGGCTGCTCAAGTGGATATTGAAGAATATTCTAAATAGATAAAGAACTGTATTTCTTCAGTTGGTATATTACTCTTCTCATCCCACATTTTTTTTATATGTAAATATAACTTTGTAAATATGACTTTTAGAATGAATATGACTTTAGAGTGACAAATGGATGGAGAGGGCAACAGGTATATTAATCGCATGTTAATATTGCTTTTTATTTGGGTTGGGTACAGATAGAGTCCATCTGATTTAGACAATTTGTTTGTTTCATGGGAGAAAAACAGGCTGGATTCAAAGGCAACTGCTTCCTTTTTACAATATGGACTGATTCCGTTAATGTTCAAATCCAATCAGTGTAGACCGTGGTTTGGAATATTAATCTCATGCCATGGCTTTGCACAGTAAACAATTGTACCAACTGATAGTAGGGTTTTTTGTTTTTTTTTAGGGGAGCGGGGAGCAGGGAACTGAAAGGCAAATAAGCTGCTGAAAACAGTGGGAAGTTTGGTGATCCTTTGAAGGCAGAACTTGTTTTTCATGGGAAGACAAAAAAACAAAACAAAAACCAACCAGTGAGCAATGACCCCACCCCCAGTAATCTTGTTATAGTATTATCCTTGTATGAAAGCCCATTAGCAAAATACTATGATGTTGGTTGCACAGTGAACTCAAGCCCACCCCTAATTAAACTGCCTGCATTCCCCAGCATTTTCTTGTAATGATGTCAACCAGTGCCACTGTTTGCTGCCCTTTTATGAATGTAAACACTGTTTGTAAATCATATAAACCTAACCTGGTTCACTATTGAACAGCTCCTAAAATGGAATTAATTAGCTTTATTGAACTGGGAGTTGTCATTTATGGGATATTTTTGAACCTGGCTTTGCTTGAAATAAATCTCTCTCGGTTCCTTCACAGGGACTTAATTTTGAAAAGATGGGGACACTTTTAAAATTTCCAATTTTAATCTAAGAAAAGGCTAATGGTGTGTACAATATGTGTGAATGTTTTATTGAACTAGCATATTTTTTGTGTGAAAGGAAGGAAGGAAAGAAGGAAGGAAAGGGAGAGAGAAGAAAAGGATCTTAATACATTTGAAAGTGATTGTTCAGAGCTAAGGCAGTTGTCATTATATTTTGGCAGTTTAGTTTAAATATTAAGTGGAATAGAGAAGTTGCATGCTTCAAGACATTAGTTCATTTTAGCTTATGATCAGATCAAATGCCTGTGGCTATATGTTTACAGATTACTATGAAAGAGCCCCAGACACTACACAAAGCAACATAAACACAACAAGCATATTTTCCATTTTGTTTTTCCCGACCAATTATATTTCTTCTGCCTAAGAAAAAGGCACCATAAGTTTAAATTTAGGAGGAAAAATAATCTCTGTTGAAATTCACCTAAGGGAATTTGGTGGGTGTGAGAACCTCTGCTTGCCAGAGGTGGATAGCTTACCTGAGCCCTCGGCTACATAGCACATTTATGGTTATTGTACTTTACAGGTTGATAGATTTTTATATTCTGTCCAAGTCAGGATCTTACACCACCTGGTTTATTATTTAGTAATTTACAGTGCAGTCAGGCATGTTTGGTTTAATGTAGGATAAACTTATAAATCTATTGTTCCTCCAGTTGCCAGGGTTGGTGTGCAATGAACTACAGAGCTTGATGCGTACATACATTTCAGCTCTGCTTATTTTCTTTGATAGGGAAGCCGGCAATAGATAACGCAGTGACAGTAGCATCCCAGGGGACAGCAAAATGTGAGAGCAACACACCGTCAGGTTAGTAGGTCATTACTGTATGAGCACTGAGCCATTAATTGACTACTATACCAAGCTCAGTCTGTGTCGGATTATGGCTCTTGGCAGTAAGTACTCTTCCCTAATAGCTTAACTTCGCTTTCTTCTGATCACCTTATTTCCTGATAAAAATTATGCGTGCTAAGGTAAATATATTTGTCACACTGCTGTTCCAGCTGTAGAGCGCAGAAAAAAAATTCAGCAGGTGAAGCTTTCTGAAGTTTTTCTTCAATGACTTGAGGCCCACTCTAGATTCCCAGGAAAGCTGAGAGAATACCAAAGAGGGTATGCATGGGGGAGGACTGGTAATTTCTTTGGTAAAATAAAACAGAAAGAAAGAAAGAAAGAAAGAAAGAAAGAAAGAAAGAAAGAAAGAAGGAAGGAAGGAAGGAAGGAAGGAAGGAAGGAAGGAAGGAAGGAAGGAAAGAAAGAAAGAAAGAAAGAAAGAAAGAAAGAAAGAAAGAAAGAAAGAAAGAAAGAAAGAAAGAAAGAAAGAAAGAGAAAGGAAAGGAAAGGAAAGGAAGGGAAGGGAAGGGAAATGAAATGAAATGAAATGAAAAATCCTTCTTTAATATGTAGGTTTATGAAAATAGTGGCTGGCCAAAGTGACTCCTTCTCCCTTATCCTCATGTGGAGGCAAGGAGTTCAGTTTCTGAAACATGTCTGAAAGGTGCACTTCTAAAAGTGGAACATTTGCAAGGAGAAGCCTGTGGACAAATGAAACTAATTATTGTTTCCCAAACCTACACAGGAGGAATCTGATGCTTAAAAAGTACTAAATAATCTGGCATGACAAAATGTGTGGGATTACATTTCTTATAATTCCCATCAAGGAGATGGTCCCATCACTTTTAGGAGGTATCTGGTTCAGAAAAAAATGCCATTGGAAGCAATGAATATATATCAGACAGAATACTATGTTCAAGAAATCAAACACACGGAGCAAATAAATAGAAAAGAGTTTTAAAGAGCAGCTGTATTACTGTGAGGCAGGGTGAGATTCCACCGGTATAGCAACTGGTTCGGTGCTCGTGTGCATTGTGTGTGCACGATCCGCATTTAAAAAAACTCTAATACTTACCTTCTACTGCGGTCCCTGTGAATAAAACAGCTGAGGCCCGGCAAACTGTTCTGTGAATCAGCTGTGCTCTAAAAGAAGGAAATAAAGCACAGGAAAAAGCAGGGCCGGCCGGCCCACATGCTCGTCATAGTGAACCGGTTTGCTGTCAGCTGATCTTCAGATCAAGAGGTTTCCCCCGAACTACTAGAATCCCACTCCTGCTGTGAGGGAATAAAGCAGATACAAGGAGAAGTCAAATTCGTACTTAGAACGAGACTAAAAATATCAAATATAATAAACAGACCACTATCTGATTCTTATATTCCTGCTCCCATATCTTGGTTTTCTACATTCTTCTTGTAGCAGAGATATTTTTGCATAACGGATTACATATTTTTGATTGGCAGTTATGAAACAATATCCCAATTCATACATTGCCAAGTTTCCAAGGTGCAGAAAGGGCATAATCCCTTTTTTTTTTTTGGGATCAAGGTATTGCCTAGGAACAGTTTAGAAGAAACAAAGATGATAATTGTGGAATCAGGGTCAGGTAATTTCATCCTTTGCAGTGGTCAGAGGGGAGGAAGGCTGAAGGAAAATTGTCCTCCAGGTTTTTTTTTTTCAGTTATTATTTAATTTGATGAGAAATAATTTGCTCTGAAATTTCTCTCAAACCAGAATAGAATTTCTGAATAAATTGCTTTTCATGTTTCTTTCACAGATGTTCCAATAAATTCCCATGGGTGGTATTTTTATGAGACAAATAGCATAGAATAAACTGATCTGTTAAATCATACTTATAGAAAAAGAGGCTATTTTTTTGTGCATGAACTGTTTTTTTTTTTTAGGCATATATGATCAAACTTTGCTGCTTTACAACAGTTTCATTTGAAAAGTTGCAAAAAAAAAAAAAATGCTTTCATATTACTTTAACATAGTCTCGGGCTATTTCTTCAACTTGGCATTCCAGAAAAAGATGCCCAGTTTGGAGACTGGACAGTTCACTTGGGAAATGAATGAGAATTAAAGTCAGTTTGGTGCAGGAGTGAAAGAGTTGGCCTACAAACAAGGAAACTGTGAGGCCATGAAAAATTGGCTGGGTGACTTTGGGCCAGCTATTCTCTCTTAGCCGAACTCACCTTACAAGATGGTTGTGGGGGAAATAGGAGACAGGAGAAGTGGTATGTTAACCACATTGTGTTGTCTATGAAAAATAATGGGATTAAAAACCTTGGGGGAAAAAAGAAAGAAACAGAGGCTTGTTAGATTTTCTACAAAAGCAAGAGGAGAAACAGCAGAGGTCTATATTTCTACAGAGTTCCCAGACTCTGGTTGCGATCCGATTTGGTCATGTCTGGAAGCATGACTGACTGCGCTTGTGCACAGTAAAAAAAAATGGCACCGAAGGGGAAATCTGCATGGAAATAGAATCTTTCCACACCAATTTTGTTCACCACCCAATTTTTGAATAAAAAATCAGGTGGATTTTTTATTTGCCACCTGATTTGGTTGCAAACAGGAGCGTTCACGACCCAAGTTTCCACTATACTTTTGTACTAGATCCTCTCCTCTGAAATGAGATGATCAAATTATATTAGGTTGCAACCCTATCTGTAGTCTTTGAAATTGATTTTTACTAAATAAATATGCATAATATTATATTGTTTTCAGTGGAATTAGTAAAAAGCTTCGGAATACTCATGGAATACACACACACAAAACTCACACACACACAAACACGCAATCTATGGAGAGCAGAAAATAACTTTTTCTTTTACCTGAAGATCTCCAGAATGACGTGACACAACCCACAAAAGTCATATTGGTAAAGTTAACACCAGAAGGAAAATGAAATATCATATTTTATTTTGTGTTAGCTCTCACGCTAATGTAGTGCTCCAAGGGAGGTCAGCAAAAGTTGGCTTTGTGTGAAATTGATTGTTAGGTTGTGAATTTCAGATACATAGTGTCACTGATACCTTATGGACCAAAAAAAAAAATGGTCATAACATTCCATTGCGCTTCTTGCCGTTAGGTTTATTTTCATAATGGCCTAACTCTACAATTCTGTAAGGTTTATTAGGTAGAGGCAATTATTCTGCCATGTTGAATTGGGTACCAGCACCTGTAAGGGGCAGTTGCCTTGCCCGCTGAAATATTTATAACCTCTTAATAAATATCAGTACAGATTATAGCTAATTTGTTAATTTCATAAAGACAAGAAACAGTGTAGTTACAAGCTCCCAATTCTAGACACTTGGCTGTGAGATAAAATCTGGCAGAGTAGGAAAATATACGTATAAAGAGCCCAGGATACCAAAACTAAGTAAAGACAAGAATGTCAGAAATTCAAATTTACTTCAAGCTATCTATTTTTAAATCTGTTTTTTCTTGCTTTGTTATTTTGGGCACACTGATATTAGGGTTTCCCAGATGGATGGTGACACAGTGAAATAATGGAGTGTATAAGTCACTCAATTAGCATCTAATTATATATATTTCCTACATATATAGCAAGAGATTTAGGAGTATATCAGTAAATAAGAATAAATATATACTGTATATATTTATATAAGAGGAGGACGAGAAGAAGAAGAAGAAGAAGAAGAAGAAGAAGAAGAAGAAGAAGAAGAAGAAGAAGAAGAAGAAGAAGAAAGAAAGAGAGGGAGGAGGAGGAGGAGGAGGAGGAGGAGGAGGAGGAGGAGGAGGAGGAGGAGGAGAGCAGTAGCAGTAGAAGCAGTAGTAATAGCAGTAGTAGTAGTCTCTACATAAATACTTGTTCCTGGCTATTCAGTGTATCTCCTCCTATCTATTCTCCTTTGCACTTAATTTTCTTTGTGAACCATGCATAAAATCTGTATATTTTCTGCCATGCAATAAAATAATGAATTCGTAACATGTCCATGCATAAGATCATTCCCTGAGAATATGTCTATTTTTTCTTTTCCTTTTTATCAAAAGAAAAAGCTACAGTATAGAAGATTTTGGTGCACCATTTGTTTTTATGGTAATTTAAATATGTTAATACTATACCTAGGCCTTTTACGTAATATGCATCTTGCATAAAAAGCTGATTTCAGTCTCGAGTTTCAGTCTGGAAGGAAAAAAAAACACCATACATTGGTGATAAAGGCATCTTTGGGCGTGTTATTAAAATGCTATAAAATCACATTCTCTCCAGACTTTTAACAACTGTCTTGCACTGCACGACAGCTCAAAAACATATATTTCCTTTTGCAAACAGGTGCTTTAGAATTAATGATCACAGTTTTGTGAGAACATTTAACAAATGCATACTTGTAGTCAAGGCTGTCTCTGCACCGTGTGGTATGACAAATGACTCTAAAGCTTGATGGTGGTTTCATTAAATCCCTTTCCTTTTTTTAAAAAAAGTTTTCAATTTTGGCTAATTCCACTGCTGGAATTTCTCTGTAATGGTGCTCCTTCGTAAGAAATAGCTTATGCTAACCCTTCTCCCATGAAAAGCTGCAGGAAAAGACAAATATTGTCTCCCCACCCACCCCCACGGGCATTCAGGAAACATGGCAATAAAAACAAGAAACTGCAAGGCGAATAAAGTAGTTTTTAAATATCTATCCACAGTTGGAGCCATTCTAATAACGAAATGAAATGCACTGCCTAATTCTTTCTAAATTAGAAGCATATTAAATCTTACAGAGCCCCCCAAAACAGGCCAAGATATCACACGTTTCCCAGCAGTGAGGGTGCTTGTTTGTTTAGGAAGCATTATAGTGTAATGACTTTAGCTTAAAATGCATGACTAATGGCCAGTTTTTCCAGATGAAGAACATGACTGGTTCATTGGTTCAGCACAATACATAAAAGATTCCAGGGCTCTAAAAAAGAGATGAGCATCAGAGATGGAGGCTAAATCCTATGAAGAAGGGCTAAAGGAAATAGGAGGTGTAACTCAACAAAGAGAAGACTGAGGGGCATACATGACAGCAGTCTTCTAATACTTAAAGCAGGGGTCTCCAACCTTGGCAACTTTAAGCCTGGCGGACTTCAACTCCCAGAATTCCCCAGCCAGCTTTGGGAGTTGAAGTCCGCCAGGCTTAAAGTTGCCAAGGTTGGAGACCCCTGACTTAAAGGGCTACCTAGGGAGGAAACTGTTGGTTTATTCTCCATAGCACTTGATGTAGAACAATGGGTGGAGGCTCACCAGAGAGAAATCCAACTTGGAAATAGAGAGGAATTTCCTGAAAACTATTAAACGGTGGAACAACTTGCCTCAGGAAGTTGTTGGTACTCCATCGCTGGAGGTTTTCAAGAAAAGATGGGTCAAACAATTAATTTGACCAAGACGGCATGAGAACCATCATTTTGGGAAGGGCGTTGGGATAGAAGACCTTCAACATCTCTTCTAGCCTTATGATTCTGTGATTCCAATGGGATTGGGAATGAAAGATGGAATGAGATGGCATTTTGGAATTAACCAGGATAAGGAGCCCATCCTACTGTCAGGCTGAAAATTAAAGTAATTGGATCTTAATTAATCTTCCATTGACATGAAACCAGGCCAGTAAATATGTTTGCCTGAAGGGAGGCAAGTACAAAAAATAGCCTGGCTTTGTCTTTTACAAGATTCCCTGAAGACTTCAAGATACTTTGCTTAGAGTGGAATTCTCCAAATTACCATAGGAGGAAGGCTTATTGAAGACCTGGAGGACAGTCTTCTCAGGCTGTATGAAATATCTCCAGTTGGAGCTCTTGACTACAGATCAGAAGTGGTCTCCTGTGGGTGGATGGAGAACTTTGGTGTCAGTAGCTCTCCCTGCTCCACGAATCAAGAAAGACACATTCTGAGTAGTTTCCTTTATTGTTCTTCACCTATAGGAAGAAATCTTAACAAATGAAAGCAACTATTTACATGCATTACCATAGATATATTCTGGGAATCACTAGGGACGAGCTGTTTTAAATCTCTTCCTCCCAACTAAACTTTCCATGCTTCATTGCCTCTTGGCCCTCTGGAATGCAGCCCCTCCCTCCCGGGAATCCAGACTACATTCCATCTCATCTGATGGCTTCAAACTGTAGCTGCAGCACAATTCTCATTTTAATCCTGGAAGGCTGCACTATGGATCAAAAGAGCACTTCCTTTACTGGTGGTGGCTAAGAAATATTTTGCTTCTGTAGTTTCAGATAAAGTCAGTTTCCTGAGATTAAATAATAAGAAGGCAACTTGCCAGATGGAGGGTTGTGCATTTGTGTATGTGTGATTTCCTAAATTCTTATTTATTTCAAGATTGGTAGTCAGTAGAAAAAGCTTTCTTTCTGTCATTTTTTTGTTAACATTCAGAAGCTGTATCAAATATCAACCCTAACCCTAACCCTCCCCTGCCCTTCACTGCTTTCCCAGTAACAAGAACTGCACCTTGTATTTGTGTTACAAACATATATGACACTACTGTTGGTCATGAACCCTTGACCAGGAACAGTATTCTGGAAAATTACTAATATCTCAATTTCTCAGACATGGAAAGGGGTCCTGTGTAGATCTTATCTTTCTGCTCCTTCCTCTTTCTTCCTCTATTCTTTGCTAATTTAGCACAGAAGCCAAGGATAGCAATCTTTTAAGCTTTCAGTAAAGTCAATAAACATGGATACAAATAAATATTGCTGTGAAATGAATGCCGACTATGAAGTACCTAATGCTATAAAGTGAACTAAAATAGCCGCAATAAATTAATATGATACTAACTGTAGAATATAGCTTGATTTGGAAATTGGCCGACGTCATAGATTCAGATTGAATATTTTATGATACAAGAGGTTGATGCCTATAAACTGGCATGAATTTCATCCATAGGTTTTATGAGACACATATTAGGCTCTTGACTGAGAGACAACATATTCTATCCAAAACAACCCATTAGTCATTTGGAAGTTGCAGAAGTGAGTAATATACTTAAATTGCTAACACCTACTCTGCATAGAGCAATCATTTGGCATCAGCTGGTAGGCACATTTCTCTTCTCTCTCTGTGTGCTCTTCAGAACATCGAGAGAATAAATGAAAATAGTATTTGAGTCAATGAGTAAAGAGACTGGCTATTGGTATATACAATATACCTCAGCCACTCTGGTAACTGAGTTGTTTTATCCTGTGCCAGCAAGGCTATGCACTTGGTATGTATCCCATTAAAACAACCTTGATTTCTCATATGTATACATATTTGCATTCCATGCAAATATTCATTATATTACATTATTATGTTATTACATTATTATATTACATTATGATGTTATTTTGCATGATATAATGCATGAAACACTGCATTGAGTTTCATCCTTTCAAAAGCAAAGTTGCTACTTGATTGATCTGGAATGAGAATATGAATGGAAATACAAGAGCAGAATTACATAGAAAACGTAATCTCCCAAATCCTTGAGAAAACACCCAGACAAAACTATTCTTATTTGTTTTCCTCATAGTCATCAAGAAATCTTGACAATGCAGCCTAAAAAGGTATTCACAGTATTAAACAGGGGAAGGAACTATCTAAAAAGTTGAAATGCAGGGACTGGAGGCAGCCAGGTGGCCAGGAAACACTATCAATAGTAGTGTGGGATATATTTTATTTATTTATTTATTTATTTATTTATTTATTTGATTTGATTTGCCAATTGTTTACAAGATAATAAGTATAAGTGTATACATAGTTGTGAATACATGAAATGGGTACATATAAGAAAAATAAAAGAATAAGAGAAACAATAGGACAGGGATGGTAGGCACGTTGGTGCTGGTTTGTGGGTTCTGAGACTCTTAGGACCATTCCAGTCTATAAACTAGCAAAAGTGTTCTGTATGCAGGGATAAGGCAATCACACTTAGGTACCTACTTATCCTCCTTAAGTGAAACTGGGCTTCTGTGCCGCTATTTTTCTGTGCATTGAATATTGTTCCTGTCTCAATTAAAGTCATCTAATGTCCACACTTTCATTTAAAAAGAGTGCCTAAGCAAGTATAAGTGTCCTCAACTTATGGCCACAATTGAGCCCAAACTTTCTGTTAAGGGAGACATTCGCTAAGTGAATTTTGCCCCATTTTACGACCTTTCTTGCCACAATTGTTAAGTGAATCACTGCAGTTTCCAAGTTAGTAACTCGGTTGTTAAGTGAACCTGACTTCCCCGTTGACTTTGCTCATCAGAAAGTTGCAAAAGAAGGCTGCACATGACGCCGGGATACAGCAACGGTCATAAATATGAACCAGTTGCCAAGCACTTGAATTCTGATCACATGAACATGGGGATGCTGCAAAGGTTGTAACTCTGAAAAATTGTTGTAAGTCACTTTTTTCTGCGCTGTTGTAACTTTGAATGGTCACTAAATGAACTGTTGTAAGTCGAGAACTGCTTGTAGAGAAATATGTAGAGTTCCTCATGTGGTGATGGATAAAACTTACCCCTGAAAGACAAAGTTCCTGGCATTTGTAGGATTATGATCTATTATAGAACAAAGATATATCAAGCTATCTATTATGTTACTTTTCTCCTGTTAGCAATAGCAATAGCACTTAGATTTATACACCACTTTCCAGTGCTTTCCAGTGCTTTCCAGCCCTCTCTAAGCAGTTTACAGAGTCAGCATATTGCTCCCAACAATCTGTGTCCTCAATTTATCCACCTCGGAAGGATGAGTCAACCTTCAGCCTGCTGAGATATGATCTGCCAAATTGCAGGCAGTCGGCAATCAGCAGAAGTAGCTTGCAGTACTGCACTCTAACCACTGTGCCACCAAGCCGTTAAGGTAATGTTTTAATGTCTATTCCTTTTAAGGATTCTTGATGTTATGGGCTTTTTTTGAAGCATGTTGGCATTGGTTCCCCTAAAATAGTTCTGGATCCCAGCTGAAGAATGAAGGAATAAGCAAGCAACAATAAATAAATAATAAGTACAGCACAAATGTCTAAAAGAGGCTAAATGCATTCAGTTTTATATGTAAAGCTTTCTGTGAGAGCAGGAACTCTAATAACCACAGGTTTAAACTTTCATGAAAGTTACCTTGAGTATACCAGCCCATAAGAAGTCACTTCTTGGCTGATATTTGCACTGTATACAGAAGTAAATCTATTCTGTGCATCCCAGTCTGATTGGCAGGTGGCAACTATTCAATATTCAATATCCTAATAGCTGAAGAAGGCCATCATATTCTATGCCAATGTTTAAATCATTAAATTTTTCAGTTTCAAATTG